>NC_133662.1:51851570-52129409 GCF_037893015.1 Macrotis lagotis
GCTGGAGCATAATATATTATGCTTCAACTGAATCAAAAAAAATTAAAAGCAGGGGGTAGCAATTTTTATCTCAGGCAAATTAAAAGCAAAATAGTACTCATTAAAATAGGTAAGGAAAACTACTTCTTAAAAGATACCAAAAATAGTGAAGTAATATAAATATTAAAATATATTTACCAACTAATATATCATCAAATTATTTCAGGCCAAGGTAAAAAAGTTGCAGGGAGACATACACAGCAAAATTATAATAGTGGTGTCCTCAACCTTGTTCTCTCAGAATTAGATAAATCTAGACACAAAATAACAAAAAGGAAGTAAAGAAAGTGAGTAGAATTTTATAAAACTTGGATATAATATATTTATGAAAATCTTAAATGGAGGCAGAAAGGAATATATCTTTTTCTTACAGTATACAGAACCCATGAAGTTTTTCATGTACTAGGTCATAAAATACTCACATTGAATTGCAGGAAAACAGAAAGATTAAATGCATCCTTTTCAGATGCTGATGTGAAAAAAATAGATGTGGAAAAGAGCCATAGAAAGAGAAACTAAATATTAATTAGAAAATAAATAACTTACTTTATAAAACTGAATCAAGCAAAGAACAAATTCTAGAAATAGTCAACAATTTCATCCATAACAATGCAAACAATTAATCATTATGTGGGATATAGCCAAAGCAGTTATTAGAAAAAAATGTTAGATCTCTAAATGCTTACATGAATAAAGTAGAGTAAGAGGAGATCAATGAATTGGGCATGCAATTTAAAAAAGCTAGAAAAATATCAAATTAAACATCCCAAATTAAATACCAGATTAGAAATTCTGAGGATCAAATAAAATTTTAATAAAATCATAAAAAATTATTCAATTAATAAATAAAACTAAGAATTGGTTTTATGGAAAAAATAATATAATAGATAAAACTTTGGCCAATCTGACTGAAAAAGAAAAATAGAGAATCAAATTCCATTATCAAAAATGAAAAGCATAAATAAATTTACCACTAATAAGGAGGAAATGAAAGTTACAAGTTGGAGATATTTTACCCATTGCATGCCAAGAAATCTGAAAATATCAGTGAAAAGAATGAATATTTACAAAAAACAGAAGTTATCAAGATTAGTTGGTCATCATTCAATGTTCTCATTAGTGTGTATAATATTCTTATGGTTGTGCTCATTTCATTCAGTATCATTTTATATAAATTCAACTAGGAATTTCTGAACCTGCATCCCTCAAGATTTCTTAAGGAACAATAGTATTCCATCACATTCATATACCATAATTTGTTTAGTCATTCCCAAATTAATGTGCATCCCCTCAATTTCTAATACTTTGCAACCCAAAAAGAGTTAATATGACTATTTTCGTCAATGTGAGGTTTTTTAGACTTTTTAGCGATCTTTTTGGGATACAAATATAGTAGTGGTAGTAGTAGTAGTATTGTTGGGTCAACAGATATGCACAGTTTTGTTGCATTTTGTGCATAATTCCATATTGCTCTCCAGAAACACTGGATCAGTTCACAGCTCCAATAGCAATGCATTCATGTAAAAACATGATAACTCTACTCATAGTAAATTACTTATTCAGTGCCCCATCAATCATACTTCCAAAAAAAACAAAAAAATTTTGCAAGATAGAAAAAAAATGTGTTAAAATTCATCTAGTATAACAAATGATGAGGAATATCAAGGGAATTAATTTTCAAAAATAGCAAATTAATGTAGGATAGTTTTACCAGAACTAAACCTCTGTTACAATGCACCAGTCATCAGAACTGTCTGCTACTGGCTAACAAAGAAGTTCATCAGTGGAGTAGGGTAGATTAAAAAAAGAACCAATAACAAATGACTATCATAATCTATTTTTGATCAACTCAGACACGTAGATTTTGAGAGAAGAACTCATAATTTGACAAAACCTTTAAGGAAAACTAGAAAATAGGATGACAAAAACTCAGCATAGATTCAAATCTCACTTTTACAAAAATAATGACAAAATGGGTACCAAGTTTAGACATAACTGTAGTTCTCTAGAACAATTAAGAGAACAAGAGATTATCTATTGTATGGATGGAGAGGGGAGAAGTTTGTGACCAAACAAGAGATAAAGAACATTATAAGCTGAAAGATGGATTATTTTGACTGCATTAAATTTAAAAAGGTTTTGCACAAATAAAACCAATTCAGTCAATATTAAAAGGAATATGGAAAGCTAGGAAACTATTGTCACAGCTACCGCTTTTGATCAAGGACACTTTTCCTTAAATAAAAAGAGAACTGAATCAAATTTTTAAGATGAACATTGATTTTTAAGTTCATAAGTATTCAAAGTATATGATCACTTTTCAGATTAAAGAAATGAAATTATTGTCACATACAAATTGCTCCAAAACAGTATTGATTAGAGAATTGCAATTTAAAGCAATGCTGAAATACTACCTCACACCTATCAGACTGGTTAACTTGATAAAAAAAATAACACTATCAGTGATGTTTTAAAATTTAAATTTTTTTTAATTTTACAATATTTCCCAGAATATTACATCCCTCCCCACACCTCCCACAGATGGGAGTCTGATAGTCCTTAAATTGTTTCTCTGCTATAGAGTGATCTAAATTAAATGTTTTGAAGGAGAAATCATATCCTTAAAGAAAAAAAATCAAAATATAACAGATAGCAAAATGACATAATAAGATAATGCTTTTTTTTAATTGAAGGTAATACCTTCTGGTCTTTGTTCAAATATCACAATTCATTCTCTGGATGCAGAAGTTATTCCTCATCTCATATACCCCAAAACTGTCCCTGATTGCTGCACTGATGGAATGAGCAAGTACATTAACATTGATCAACAACCCATATTGCTGTTAAGATATACAATTTTCTTTGCACTTTGCTCTTCACACTCAGCATCACCTCATCAATCCTTCCAGGCTTCTCTAAAATCCCATCCCTATATAGTGCTGATACCAAAATTTGTTCAGCTATTCCCCAATTGATGGACATTTACTCAATTTAAAATTATTTGCCAACAAAAACAGAGCTGCTAAGAATATATTTCTACAAGTGATATATTTAATGCTTTTCATGATCTCTTTTTTTTTTTAGATTTTTTTTTTGCAAGGCAGATGGGGTTAAGTGGCTTGCCCAAGGCCACACAGCTAGGTAATTATTAAGTGTCTGAGACCAGATTTGAACCCATGTACTCTTGACTCCAAGATCAGTGCTTTATCCACTGCGCCACCTAGCCACCCCCATGATCTCTTAAAAGCTAGACCAAGTACTTGTATTGCTGGGTCAAAGGGTATGCACATTTTTGTTGCCATTTGGCTATAGTTCCAGACTGCTCTTCAGAAAGGTTGGATGAGTTCACCGCTCCACCAGCAAAGTAATAGTGTCCCAGATTTCACACATCCCTTCCAATATTGATCATTTTCCTTTCTGGTCATATTGGCTAGTCTGTGAAATGTGAGGTTATACCCCCGAAATGCTTAAATTAATGTTTCTTTAATAAGTAATGATTTTTTTATGTTTTTGCAAGGCAAATGAGGTTAAGTGGCTTGCCCAAGGCCATACAACTAGGTAATTATTAAGTGTCTGAGGCCAGATTTGAACTCAGGTACTCCTGACTCCAGGGCCAGTGCTCTATTCACTATGCCACCTAGCTGCCCATATAAGTAATGATTTAGAACACTGTTTCATATGATTATGGAACAGTAGGATTTCCTCATGTATGAATTGCCTTTGCACATCCTTTGACCATTTGTCAAATGGGCTTTTGATTTTTTATAAATTTGACTCACTTCACTATGTATTTTAGAAATTAATCCTTTGTCAGAAACACTAGCTATTAAAATTGTTCCCCAATTGACTAAATTATTTTTTATCTTGGTTACAGTGGTTTTGTGTGCAAATGCTTTTTAATTTAATGTAATCAAAAGTATCTAGTATGTTTTTAATGATGTTCTCCATGTCTTCCTTGGGTATAAATTGCTTCCCATTCTATTGATCTGACAAGTAAATTATTTCTTGATCTTCTAGTTTGCTTAAAATATTTCCTTTTATATCTAAATCCTGTATCCATTTTGGTCTTGTCTAGGTATAGGGTGAGAGGTATTGGTCTAATTCAAGTTTCTGCCATAATAGCTTCCAATTTTCTGAACAGATGTTATTGAAGAGAGAGTTTTTATCCCAACAGCTGTAGTCTTTGGGTTTATCAAACAGCAGATTACTATAATCGATTCCTGCTATCTCTTTTACACCTACTCTATTCCACTAATCCACCACTCTGTTGCTTAGCCAATACCAGACAGTTTTGATGACTGATGCTTTTTCACATAATTTTAGATCTGGTAGGGCTATGCCACCTTATTTTGCACTTTTTAAATTAAATCGCTGGAAATTCATGCCTTTTTATATCATTATATGAACTTACTTACAATTTTTTCTATCCCATTAATATCATTTTTTGGAAGTTAGATTGGTAAAGCACCAAAGAAGCTTAATTAGTTAAAATTGTCTGTTTTATTACATTAGCCCAGCCTATACATGAGCATTTGATATTTGTCCAGTTAATTCAATCTGACTTTATTTGAGTGAGAAATATTTTGTAATTGTTTACATAAGGTTTCTGAGTCTGCTTTGGCAGGTAGTCTCATAAATATTTTATATTGTCTAAAGTTACTTTGAAGGGGATTTCTTTCTTGCTTTTTATACTGCATTTTATTATTCACATAAAGAAATGTTGAGGATTTCTGTAGGTTTATTTTATATCGATCCTGCAACTTTGCTAAAGTTGCTAATTGTTTCTAGTATTTTTAGATGGTTTTTTTAGGATTCTCTAGGTATACCATCATGTCATCTGCAAAGAGTGAGGGCTTTGTCTCTTCCTTCCCGATTCTAAATCCTTCATTTTTTTTTTCATTTCTTCTGTTGAAGCTAACATTTCTAACACAATATTGAATAGTAGTGGTGATAATAGGAATCTTTGTTTCACCCTTGATCTTACTGAGAATGGCTCTAGATTATCTGCATTGCATGTAATGCTTTTGTCATGGTTTCAGATAGAATTCCTTCAATTTCTTTTTCTTCTGCTATTGCTGAAGCTAGCATTTCTAATACAATATTGAATAGTAGTGGTGATAATGGGCATCCTTGTTTCATCCCTCATCTTATTGGGAATTCCTCTAGCCTATCCTTGTTGCATATGATGCTTGTTGATGGATTCAGATAGATACTGCTTATTATTGTCAGGAACAATTCATTTATTCCACTCCCTTCAGTGTTTTTAAAAGGAATGGGAGCTGTATTTTGTCAAAGACTTTTCTCAGCATCTATTAATAAAATCATATGATTTCTGATAGGTTTGTTATTGATAAAGTGAATCATATTTTGCTAACAGATTTCCTAATATTGAACCAACCCTGCATTCCTGGAATAAATCCTACTTGGTCATAATATGTTATCCTAGTGATAACTTGCTGTAATCATTTTGCTAAGATTTTATTAAAGCTTTTTTCATCTATCATGGAGATAGGTCTATAATTCATTTTCTTTTTTTTTACTCTTCCTGGTTTAGGTATCAGTACCATATTGTTGTCATAGAAAGAGTTAGGCAGAGTTCCATTTCACCTATTTTTTCAAAGAATTTATATAGAGTTGGAACCAATTTTTCCTTAAATGTTTGATAGAATTCTTTGTGAATTCTATCTCACCCTAGAAAAGTTTTCTTAGGGTAGTTCATTAATGGCTTGTTGAATTTCTTTTTCTAAGGTTTGGTTATTTAGATATATAACTTCCTCTTCATTTAACCTGGGCAACTTACATTTTTGTAAATATTCATCCATTGCACTTAGATTATTAAATTTATTGGCATAGAGTTGGATAAAATAATTCAGAATTATTACCTTAATTTCCTCCTCATTGGTGGTGAGTTCACCTTTTTTTATTTTATGATATTAGCAATTTCACTTTCTTCTTCATTTTACTAAAAATGAAATTAAACTAAAGATTGTCAATTTTATTGATTTTTTCATAAAATCCACTCTTGGTTTTATTTATTGGTTCAATAGTTTTCTTGCCTTTGATTTTAATTATTTCTCCTTCAATTTCATTTTTTTATGTATTGCATTTTTACTTGCTTCTCTGATTCTTTTTTAATTTATTTTTATTAAAGATATTATTTGAGTTTTACATTTTTCCCCCAATCTTGCTTCCCTCCCCCTCCCCGCCCCACAGAAAGCACTCTGTCAGTCTTTACTTTGTTTCTATGTTGTACCTTGGTCCAAATTGGGTGTGAGGAGAGAGAAATCTTATCCTTAAAGAGAAGAGAAGTCTAAGAGGTAACAAGATAAGATAATGAGCTATCTGGTTTTTTTTTTCCTAAATTAAAGGGAATAGTCCTTGCACTTTGTTAAAACTCCACAGTTCTTTATCTGGATACAGATGTACTCTCCTTTGCAGACAGCCCCAAATTGTTCCCGATTGTTGCACTGATAGAATGAGCAAGTCCTTCCAGGTTGAACATTACTCCCATGTTGCTGTTAGGGTGTACAGTGTTTTTCTGGTTCTGCCCATCTCACTCAGCATCAGTTCATGCAAATCCCTCCAGGTTTCCCTGAAATCCTGTCCCTCCTGGTTTCTAATAGTACAATAGTGTTCCATAACATACATATACCACAGTTTGCTTAGCCATTCCCCAACTGAAGGACATTTACTGGATTTCAAATTTTTTGCCACCACAAACAGGGCTGCTATAAATATTTTTCTACAAGTAATGTTTTTACCGTTTTTCCTCATCTCTTCAGGGTATAGACCCAGTAGTGGTATTGCTGGGTTAAAGAGTATGCACATTTTTGTTGCCCTTTGGGCATAGTTACAAATAGCTCTCCAGAAGGGATGGATGTGTTCACAGCACCAGGAACAGTGTAATAGTGTCCCAGATTTCCCACATTCCTTCCAGCAATGATCATTATCCTTCCTGGTCATACTGGCCAATCTGAGAGATATGAGGTGGTACCACAGAGAAGCTTTAATTAATTAATTTTAATTTTTGATTTAATTTAATTTATTTTAATTTATTTTAATTTAATTTAATTTAATTAATGATTTAGAGCATTTTTTCATAGGGCTATGGATTACTTTTATCTCCTCATCTTTAAATTGCCTTTGCATATCATTTGACCATTTGTCAATTGGGGAATGGCTTTTTTGTTTTAAAAATATGACTCAGTTCTCTGTATATTCTAGAAATGAGTCCTTTGTCAGAATCATTAGTTGTAAAGATTTTTTTCCCAATTTACTACACCTCTTTTGATCTTGGTTTCATTGGTTTTATCTTTGCAAAAGCTTTTTAATTTAATGTAACCCAAATCATCTAATTGGTTTTTGGTGATGTTCTCCAACTCTTCCTTAGTCATAAACTGTTCCCCTTTCCATAGTTCTGACAGATAGACTAGTCCTTGATCTTCTAATTTGCTTATAGTATTGTTTTTTATGTCTATGTCCTGTAACAATTTGGATCTTATCTTGGTAAAAGGTGTAAGGTGTTGGTCGAATCTAAGTTTCTTCCATAATAACTTTCAGTTTTCACAGCAATTTTTATCAAAGAGGGAGTGTTTATCCCAATGGCCAGACTCTTTGGTTTTATCAAAGAACAGATTACTATAATCATCTCCTGCTTTTGCACCTAGTCTATTCCACTGGTCCACCACTCAATTTCTTAGCCAATACCAAACAGTTTTCATGACTGATGCTTTATAATATAATTTTAGATTGGGTAGGGCTAAGTCACCTTCTTTTGCACTTTTTTCATTAAGCTCCTGGCAATTCTTGACTTTTTCTTTCTCCATATGAATTTACTTACAATTTTTTCTAACTCGTTAAAGTAATTTTTTTGGAATTTTGATTGGTAGGGCACTAAACAGATAGTTTAGTTTTGGTGATATTGTCATTTTTATTATATTAGCTCTCTCTCTCCATGAGCATTTGATATTTGACCAGTTATTTAAATTTAATTTAATTTGTGTGAGAAGTGTTTTATAATTGTTTTCAAAAAGATTTTGATTCTGTCTTGGCAAATAGACTCCCAAATATTTTACACTGTCTGAGGTTACTTTGAATGTGATTTCTCTTTATAGCTTTTCCTGCTGTTTCTTGCTAGACATATATAGAAAAGTTTAGTATTTAAGAGGGATTATTTTATAACCTGCAACTTTGCTAAAATTGCTAATTGTTTCCAGTAGTTTTTTAGATGATTTCTCGGGATTCTGTAGGTAGACCATCATGTCATCTGCGAATAGTGAGAGTTTTGTCTCTTCCTTCCCAATTCTAATTCCTTTAATTTCTTTTTCTTCTCTAATTGCTGATGCTAACATTTCTAATACAATATTGAATAGTAGTGGTCATAATGGGCACCCTTGTTTCAAGCCTGATCTTATTGTGAATGCCTCTAGCCTTTCCCCATTGAGTATAATGCTTGTTGATGGTTTCAGATAGATACTGCTAATTATTCTAAGGAACAGTCCATTTATTCCCACACTCTCTAATGTTTTTAATAGGAATGGATGCTGTATTTTGTCAAAAGCTTTTTCAGCATCTATTGATAATATCATATGATTTCTGATATGTTTGTTGTTGATATAATTGAGTATACTAACAGTTTTCCTAATATTGAACCAACCCTGCATTCCTGGAATAAATCCTACTTGATCATAATGTATTATCCTAG
Organism: Macrotis lagotis; assembly: GCF_037893015.1. NCBI lineage: Eukaryota > Metazoa > Chordata > Mammalia > Peramelemorphia > Peramelidae > Macrotis > Macrotis lagotis. The sequence continues at coordinate 51,860,314 of NC_133662.1, forward strand.
TGATGACTTGCTGTAATCATTTTGCTAAGATTTTATTTAAGATTTTTGCATCTATATTCATCAGGGAGATAGGTCTATAATTTTCTTTCTCTGTTTTAACTCTTCCTGGTTTAGGTAACAGTACCATATTGGTTTCATAGAAAGAGTTAGGCAGAGTTCCATCTTTCCCTTTTTTCCAAAGAGTTTATATAGGTTTGGAACCAGTTGTTCCTTAAATGTTTGGTAGAATTCACTTGTGAATCCATCAGGCCCTGGAGATTTTTTTTAGGGAGTTCAGTAATGGCTTGTTGAATTTCTTTTTCTGAGATAGGGTTGTTTAGGTATTTAATCTCTTCTTCATTTAACCTGGGCAACTTATATTTTTATAAATATTCATCCATTTCACTTAGATTATCAAATTTATTGGCATGGAGTTGGGCAAAATAATTGCAAATTATTACTTTAATTTCCTCCTCATGGGTGGCGAGTTCACCTTTTTCATTTATGATACTAGCTATTTGTTTTTCTTCTTTCTTTTTTTTAATCAAATTTACCAGAGGTTTACACATTTTATTGTTTTTTTCATAATACCAACTTTTGGTTTTATTTATTAATTCAATAGTTTTTTTATTTCAATTTTCTTTATTTCTCCTTTAATTTTTAGAATTTCTAATTTGGTACTTAATTGGGGATTTTTGATTTATTCTTTCTCTAATTTTTTTAGTTGCATGGTTATTTCATTGATTTCCTCTTTCTCCACTTTATTCATATAAGCATTTAGAGCTCTAATATATCCCCTGAGAGTTGCTCTGAATGAATCCCATAGGTTTTGGTATGTTGTTTCATTATTATCATTATCTAGGTAAAATGGTTAATTCTTTCTATAATTTGTTTTTTTGGTCCACTCATTTTTTTTAAAATGAGGTTATTCAGTTTCCAATTTGTTCTGGGTATATATCTCCTTGGCCCAGTATTGCATATGACTTTTATTGCATTGTGATCTGAGAAAGATGTATTCACTATTTCTGCCTTTCTGCAGTTGATCATTAGGTTTTTATGTCCTAGTACATGGTCAGTTTTTGTATAAGTTCCATGTACTGCAGAGAAAAAGTTATATTCCTTTCTATACCCATTCCGTTTGCTCCATAAATCTATCATATCTAATTTTAGTAACAATTTATTTACCTCCCTAATTTCTTCCTTGTTTGTTTTATGATTCGATTTATCTAGATTTGATAGCAGGAGGTTGAGGTCTCCCACTAGTATAGTTTTGCTGTCTATGTCTTCCTGTAATTCTTTCAGCTTCTCCTCTAACAATTTGGATGCTGTCCCACTGGCTGCATATATATTCATTATTGAAATGACTTTATTGTCTATGGTACCTTTTAGGAGGATATAGTTTCCTTCCTTATCTCTTTTAACGCTATCTATTTTTGCTCCTGCTTTGTCTCAGATAGGATTGCTATACCTGCTTTTTTTTACTTCGGCTGAAGTCAAATATATTTTACTCCAACCTTTTACCTTTACTCTATATGTATCTCTCTTCTTCAAATCAGTTTCTTGTAAGCAGCATATTGTAGCATTCTGTTTTTTAATCCACTCTGCTATTTGCTTACGTATTAAGGGAGAGTTCATCCCATTCCCATTCAAGGATAGGATTATTAATTCTTTATTGCCCTCTGTGCTATCTTCCCTCTGTTTGTATTTTTCCCACTTTACCCCTCTTTTATCCATATTACCCAGTCTTTTGTTTCTGAAAACCACCCCCTTCAGCCCCTTCAGTGTATTTGCCCTCCTATATCACACCCTCCCCTTTCTTTCCCCTTCCCTTCATTTTATTATTTCCCCTTATTTCCCCCCACTCCGCTTCCCTTTTTCCATCCCCCCCTCCCTTTTCCCCCTTTTAATACTTGAATGGTTAGATGTTTTATAAGTTAACTGAGTATGTGTATGTTGAGTTTAAGCCAACTCTGATGAGAAGATTCAGGTGTTTCTCCTCTGCTCCCTTCTTTCCCACTATTACTATAGGTTTTTTGTACCTCTTAGTGTAATGAGATTTACCCCATTCAATCCCCTCCCTCCTCCCATCTCTTTCCTGTCTCCCTTTTTAGGGTGTTAGGGGTTTTTTTTAGATCATTCTATCTTAAGTCATAGAAAATTTTGAGTGTCTGTCCCTTCTAGTTCTGTATATTCTGTCGAATAGAGTCAAAATTCTTGAGAGAGTTATTAGAGTCTTTCTCCCACATAGGGTTAAAGCTAGTTACATCCCATTAGATAGTAGTCTCATGGACAGGTCATGAATGTCCATCATTTCTGGCTAGGTGTATTCTCTATGTTGGAGTTACATTTCTCATGGTTTATGAGAAATTTTTTTTCCCCCATGATAGGATATAGCCAGTTTCAACTAACTTACTGGATTGCATTTTTTTTTTCTTTCACTGCCCCCCCTTTTCCTTTACCTTTTCATGGGTTTCTTGAACCTCCTGTTTGATGTGCAAATTTTCTGTTTAGGTCTGGTCTTTTCATCAGAAATTTTTGGAATTCTTCCATTTTATTAAATGCCCATCTTTTTCCCTGGAAGAGAAGGCTCAGCTTTGCAGGAAAGTAGATTCTTGGCTGCATTCCAAGCTCCCGTGCTCTTTGAAATATCTCATTCCAGGCCCTTCGATCCCTTAATGTTGATGCAGCCAGGTCCTGCGTGATCCTTACTGTGGCTCCTTGATATTTAAATTGTTTCTTTCTGGCTGCTTGCAGGATTTTCTCTATTATCTGATAATTCTGCAGTTTGGCTGCAACATTCCTTGGTGTTTTCATTTTAGGATCTTTTTCTGGTGGAGATTGATGTACTCTTTCAATAAATACTTTGCCCTCTGATTCCATGAAATCAGGGCAGTTTTCCATCACTAGCTCCTATAATATTAAGTCCAGGCTTTTTTTCCTCTTCAACGTTTTCAGGAAGTCCTATAATTTTCACGTTGCCCTTCCTCGATCTATTCTCAAGGTCAGTGGTTTTGTTGATGAGGTATTTTACATTTGCTTCTATTTTTCTATTTTTTTGCTTTGTTTAACTGATTCTTGCTGTCTCATGGAGTCATTAGTTTCTGTAGACTCCATTATTTTTTGGGGGGAGGAGTTTTCTTCATTAACCTTTTGCAACTCCTTTTCCAATTGGTCAATTCTACTTTTGAAAGAGCTTTCCATTTGACCAATTGAGGTTTTGAGAGAAGTAATTTCTTTTTGCATTTGCTCATTTGAGGATCTGAGAGAAGTATTCTCATTTTGTAATTGTCCAATTGATGATCTGAGAGATTTATTCTCCTTTTGTGTTTGTCCAATTGTACTTTTTAAGGTTTTGTTTTATTGTTGCAGGGTATTAATTGTCTCTCCCAAATTTTTAAGCTCTTTCCTTATTTCTTCAAAGAAGTCTTTCTTTCTGTGCTGGAGACCAGATTGTATTCTCCTCAGAGGTTCTAGGTCTCTCTGAGTTGGGGTTTTTCCCTTCCAGGAATTTTTCTATGGATCCACCTTTCTTCTGACCATTCTTCATTATGCTAAGTCTGTGATTTGGGTGGGGGGTGACTGGATCACCTGGGTTTGGGTTCGCTAAAGGCTGTACTGAGTGCATTTCCTTTAGCTGGCCAGTAGGAGGTGCTGGTTGCCCTCTCTGGAGTGTCTGTGACCTGGGTTGCAGGCTTTCCCCCTTTGCTTGAGGGGAGGAGTTGGAATTATTTAATTCTTTTGCCTTCAATCAATGGTGGGCTTTACTCTGGCCTAAGGTCATTCCTCAGCTGGGCTGTTTCTTTGGCTCACACACCTGGGCCTGAGGCAGAAGTAGTTTGCAATTGTTTGTTTGGAAGGAAGCCTCAGTGCAATGGAGGCATGGACTCAGAGTTTCTCAGACAGGAGGAGCCCAGGGATGGTATCCCGCAGCTCTCCTGCACCAATATTTAAAACTTATATTTTTTCTTCCCCCCGCCTTTGGTTCCGATTTCTCTTTTACCACAAGACAAATAAGGAAATATTTTAAACATTTAAACATGTACATTTTTAACAGGTACATGAAAAAACTTTTAGCAGATTTTTTTGATTCCCTGTGCAGGGAAATTGGAAGGGAAGGTGGTAGAATAATAGAACTCAGTAACTTGTAAATGCATGAATGTTGAAAACTTCCTTTGAATGTTAAAGGGAAATGAAATTAAAATCATAACGAAAACAGGAAAGCAATAAGCATTCATCCTTTCTATCTTCTTCCAGCAACCTGGAAAATTATATCCAGTAATGAAATAAATTGGGCAAGAATGTAATGACTTTTGGACAAATTTTGTTTCTATGGTGAAAAGGAGAATGTATGATTGTGATATAAGAAGGCTTAAATCAAAATTCTCTTTACTGACAAAACATTAAAATTCATAAGGGTGATATGGATGGAAAAGTTAATATGAATTAGGAATCCAGGATGGTAAAAATGAGGAAAATGTGTATAGGGTGTCTTGATGTAAGAAAAAGACTACTAAATTTGTAGTCAGAGGATCTGAGGCATGTCCTACCTGCTTTGCTTCATGCAGGTGATTGGTCATTTTCAGTCTTATTTTCCTTATTTGAAAATAATTAAGTGATTTGAAATGAATGACATCTAAATGCATTTTTCTTCTAATTCTATGATACAAAGGTTATTTGAAGCATAAGTAAGAGCAAACAAAATAAAATAATTTTCCCCTAGAATCCAGTAAACACTGAAAAATGCCATGATCCACATTAATTGGGACTATATATATATATATATATATATATATATATATATATATGCATATTGCTGTTTTTCTACACACATTATCTTCACATTTTATTAGCTTTTTTCAAATCCATGGAACAATAGATATATCTTTGCTATTGAGTCATTTCAGTGATGTCCAATTCTTCATTACCCCTTTGCACTTCTCCTGGCAAAGGTAGCAGAATGATTTTCCATTTACTTCTCCAGTTCATTTGACAGATGAGTAACTGAAGCAAAGAGGGTTAAGTGACTTATCTGGGGATATGTAGTTAGAAGTGTCTGAAGTCAAATTTGAAATTAAATCTGTGTGATTCCAGGGCTACTACTCTGACAATTTCTCCACCTAGCTGCCTTGCATATGGCATTAGAGGATTTCAACTAAAATTCTTTTATCCCTAGTTATTGTTTGTGGGAACTTAGGTCAATATAAATTCTTTATTTATAAAAAAATTAATAAATGAAAAAATAAAAGAGGTTTTAAAAAGTGAATATGGAAATTTCCTTCTATTAAAACAATTTTATTCACTTGGGTGATATTAAGTATTATTATAACAAAATATTAGAATAATTCATTTAAATATTAATATTAATAATTTAACTACTTCAAAAAGTTTGAAAAAGAATTCAAAGTAAAAAAATATTTGAAAGTATCTTTTAAACTACTATGTAACATTGAAACATGAATTAAATTTTGGATTTGAAATTATTACTTCTTAATTGCTATTGTGTATTGTTATAAATTTAAATGTGGGGATAAATCCATTTGCATTTCAAAACACTTAGATGGACCATATTCATGGCAGATAACATTGTATACTGACCAGAATCTTTGAATTCAGTAAGACAGCAAGACCTACCTTGAGACATACTGATGATATGAGCTTTGTCCTCCTTGTACATTGTCACTACAGTGCTTCAGTCTTCCATAATGCCATATATAAACTAATACAATAATTTTGAGGTTTTACTCTGCCTCATCTAATCCCACTGATAGTCATCTTCAATTCAACTGTCAACGATTTCCATAAAATATGAATCATATCATTTTGCCCCATTCCTCTCAATTCAATAACTTCCCTTTGGTTCATATTACATTCATATTGAAATATATGGAATGGAGGGGCAGCTAGGTAGTACAGTGGGTAGAGCAATAGCCCTGGTGTCAGGAGGACCTGAATTCAAATCTGATCTCAGACACATAATACTTGCCCAGCTGTGTGACTTTGAGCAAGTCACTTAAACCAATTGCCTAGGTAAAACAGAGCAAAATATATGTGCAACATTCTCCTTTTAGGATTGAACTCCTGAATAATATGTGCTTGCTCAGTCTTTGTATACCTCACTTGCAAATACTATAAGAATCATTGATATGAATTTATTTTCTGTTCCTTGCACACAATCCAAATGTCCTGACTTTGGACATTTTTACTTCCTCTCTCTCATGTCTGGAAATTGTCTCTCCTTACCTCTGACACTTGTTTCCCCTAATTTCCTTCGATTATTATATAAAACCTTACCTCCTTTGAGAAAATGTGTCCAGGTATCCTTCACTTTTAGAATATTTATGACTATGACTTACATATGTGTGTATAATTTATACATATTTGTTTGCATGTTATCTTCCCCATTACTATGAATTTCCTGATAGAGGAGATGGCCCTTATCATTTTGTCCTTTGTATCTCGAACACTTTGCTCAGTACCTGGAGTAAATATAGTAAGCACTTTAGAGCTATTTAGTCACTTTACTTCATCTCAGTACATCAGAAAGAATAATTTAAGACTAAATTGAAGAGAAGCAATTCAACTGTCTTGGCTATAAGAATTTTCTGACATGAGAATTCTTTATATCAATGAAATCAATTTTAACTCCTATACTTTTCCTGTAATAATTTCTATGTTTGTTGTAAGATTCCGTAGTAACTAAAATTATTTCATATAATATGAAAGTGATGAACCAAAGTTTATTGAAATACAAATTTTGGAGTATTTTGTTAAGTTCTTCAATATGTCTATGCAATTTGTTCAAGACAATGTATGTCTCTAAAGATTTCCTGTTAATTAGATCAGTATTGGGTTGTTCCGACAGTGAGAGCAGTTTCTCATATCTTGATGTCTTCCTCCTAAGCTATAAATATTCAGTCTGTTGAAAATCTCCTTATATTCTCCAGCAAAGGGAGATGCATTAAATCAAATTCTCTAATTCTCATGATAAGAAAATATATAATTGTTACAAACTATTGTTATCCCATTAATTAAAAGTAAATTGAAATTTTCATTACAGGAGAGAGAAAACAAAATAGAGGAAGATAATTAAAATTGCAAAAAAAGTTTATTGGTATGAATAGAAAATGTAATATCTATCTACCATATACACATTAAATAACTCAGACAAATATATCCATAAGAGAATATTCAAATGTTGTTGCAATATAAGTAAAATATAAGCATTTATTTTTTATGTTGAGGAAAATTTTAAACCAGCACAAATTTCCTTTGACAATTTTTTAGAACATGGAGCCAAGTTAGGGGAGAAATGGTAGGGACACATCTGAGTTGTTCCCCAATCTCCTCTAAATTTCTCTCAATAAAGACTCAACATATTCTAGAGCTGCCAAATGCATGATAGAGTGAAACAATTTCCCCCCTTAAAACAACTTAAAAGATCTGAAGAAAAGGTCTTTTGGGGGTAGAGTGGGGAGAGGGGCACAGTCTAAGAGAGGTCACACTAAGAAAGACCTAAAGCTGTCCTCAGAGTGACTGAATCAAAGCAAGCAGGAGTAGGTGACAGACTTCTCAATCTATAGATATAAACAAAAACTTAAAAGATCAGCAGAATTGGTCTGTTACAAAAGAATTAAAATAAAAATTAGAAAGCAAAACCAAATAATCTGAATGGATTAGATGTTCATTTTTTAAAAGATTCTCTTAAGTTTTTTTCTTCCTAGCCCATGATCTTCTTTCTTTTCCCTTAGTCTTAATTCCTCATACACAAAATGACTAATATGTAAACACGTTAAATACAAATTTCCATGTGCAACTTTTGCCAGACTATTAGTCACTAAAGGGAGGAGAATGAGAAGGAAGAGTGGTAGAAAAATGTATGATAAAGATAATATATAGGTGGATGAATGTTGAAAATCTTTCATAACATGTAATTGAAAAAATAGAATAAAATAGCAATTAGAGTTCAAAATTAATAAGAATAAGTCTGACATACCTGGGGGCGGGGAGAAACACAATCCATATTGAACCCAACAAACAAAGATCAGGTATTAGGAGTAACTGAATCAGCAGCTTCAATATCTGCTTTTGTTGAACAACTGATTAGAAGATTACAGTGAGCTCTTTGCTAGAACTGAGGCAAGATTCGATTGATTTGCTCGTACTCAAATAGAGGTCAGTCTTCCTGTGGGGTAGTTACAGAGTAAGAAGAGAAACTAATACAATAGAGCTGGGCAGCAAGGTCATGTAGGTAATAGAGTACCATCCCTGATGTCAGGAAGAATTGAGTTAAAATCTGGTCTCAGATGTTTAATAATTGCTTAACTCTGTGACCTTGATTAATTCACTTAACACCATTGCCTTTTCAAAATAATTACAGAGCTAGCACTCAGAGTTGGAAAGATTACATGCTTATTCTTTTTTTTGTAATATATATATATATATATATATATATATATATATATATATATATATATTTGTTTTCCAAGTAGATGCAATAGTAATTTCTACCTATAATTTCTTGGAAAGCTTTTGAATTTTACACTTTTTCCCTGATCTTCCCTTCCCAACCCCCTCACCTACCCACAGGAAGCAACTTGATAATCTTCACATTGTTTCCATGCTAAGCAATGATCAAAATTGAATATGCTAGGAGCAGCTAGGTAGTGCAGTAGACAGAGCACAGGCCCTGGATTCAGGAGGACCTGAGTTCAAATTTGGTCTCAAGAGCATAATAATTACCTAGTTAAGTGACCTTGGGCAAGTCAATTAATCTCGCTGCCTTGAATAAACTAAAAACAATTGAATGTGCTGAAAGAAAAAAAAAACATATCCTTGAGAAAAAAATAAAATATTAGAGATAGCAAAATTCCGTAGTATATAAAACAACTTTAAAAAAATTGAAGGCAATTGTGTTTGGTCTTTCTTTAAATTCCACAGTTCTTTCTCTGGACACAGATGTTATTCTCTTTTCAAAGATGCCCTAAAATCACCCTTTATTATTGCACTGATGCAATGAGCAAGACTATTAAACATGATCATCACCCCCATGTTGCTGTTACAGTATATAATGCTCCTCTGGTTCTGCTCATCTTGTTCAGCAAAAATTCTTCCAGAAAAGTTCCAAAAAATTCTTCCAGATTTCTCTGAATTTCCATCCTCCTGGTTTCCAGAAGAATAATAGACATACATATAACACAATTTGTTCATCCATTTCCACAATCGTTGGACATTCACTCGATTTCAAATTTTTTGCCACCACAGAGTTGCTACTCAATTTCAAATTCTTTGTTACCACAGAGTTGCTATGAATAATTTTTTACAAGTGATAATTTTACCCTTTTTCATGTTCTCTTCAGGTTATAGACCAAGTAGAGGTAAATGCTAGTTCAAAGGATATACAACTTTTTTTGCCTTTTGGACATAATTCCAAATTTCTTTCAGAAAGGTTTGATCAGTTCACAGTTCTACCAAAATGCATTAGTGTCATTAGTGTCCTAGATTTCCCACATCCCTTTTAACACTAATCATTGTCCTTTCTGATCATATTGGCCAATCTGAGAGGTGTGAGGTGGTACCTCATAGATGATTTACTTAGCATTTCTCTAATCAGTAATGATCTAGAGCAATTTTTCATATGACTGTGGATAGCTTTGATTTTCTCATCTACAAATTGACTTTAATCATTTGTCAATTGGTAATGGCATGTTTTTTAATAAATTTGATTCAATTCTCTATATATTTTAGAAATATATCCTTTGTCGGAAACACCAGTTGAAAAAAGTGTTTCCCAATTTACTACATTTATTTTGATCTTGGTTATAGTGGTTTGGTTTCTGTAACAACTTTTTTTTTAATTTAATGTAATCAAAATTATCTAGCTTGTTTTTAATAGTGTTCTACATCTCTTCTTTGGTCATAAATTGCTTCCCTTACCATAGATCTGACAGGTAAACTATTCTTTGAACTTCTAGTTTGCTTATAAATATTGCCTTTTATGTCTAAATACTGTATCCATTTTGATCATATTTTGGTAAAGGTTGAGTGATATTGGTCTAATCCAAGTTTCTACCATACTAAGTTCCAATTATCCCACCAGTTATTATCAGAGAGAAATTTTATCCCCAAAGCTAGGCTTTTGTGTTCATGAAACTGCAGATTACTATAATCATCTCCTGCTATCTCTTTTGCACCTATTGTACTCCACTGTACTCCACTGATCCACTCTATTTGTTAGTCAATACCAGACTGCTCTGACGACTGATGCTTTATAATTTTAGATCTGGTAAGGCTATGCCACCTTCTTTTGTACTTTTTCCCCATTAAATCCCTGGATATTCCTGACATTTTGTTTCTCCATATGAATTTATTTACAATTTTTTTCTAGCTCATTAAAGGAATTTTTGGAAGTGTGATTAGTAAGGCACTATACAAATAATATACTTTAGGTAGAATTGCCATTGTATTATGTTAGCTTGGTGTTTCCACGAGCACTTGAAATTTGCACAGTAATTAATTCTCATTTTATTTGTATGTAAAGGGTTTTATAGTTGTTTTCAGAGTTTCTAAGCATGCCTTGGGAGGCAGAATCCTAAGTATTTTATATTTCTGAAATTATTTTAAATGGGATTCCTCTTTCAAGGTCTTGCTGCTCTATCTTGCTAATTGTATATAGAAATGCTGATGATTTGTGTGGGTTTATTTTATATACTGTGACTGCAAACATTTCTAATTGTTTCTACTACTTTTTGGATGATTTTTTATGGTTTCTCTTGGTATAACATGCTGACATCTGCAGAGAATGAGAGTTTTGTCTCTTCCTTCTCAATTAAAATTCCTTCATTTTCATTTTGGCTTCTTATTGCATAAGCTAATATTTTTAATACAATATTGAATAGTGGTGATAACTTATTTATTAGTTCATTAGTTTTCTTGATCTTAATTTTATTAATTTCTCCTTTAAGTGGGCATTCTTGTTTGACTCCTGATCTTATTGGGAATCCCTCAAGCTTATCCCCATAATGCTTGTTGATAGTTTCAGAAAGATGCTGATTATCATTCTAAGGAAGACTCAATTTATTCCTATGCTCTCTAGAGGTTTGAGCAGGAATGGGTGTTTTATTTTGTTAAAGGCTTTTCCAGCTTCTATTGAGATAATCACAGGATAACTGTTAGGTTTGTTATAGATATAGTCAGTTATACTGATAGTATTCTTAATATTAAACAAACACTGGATTCCTGTGATAAATTCTGTTGGTCATACATTATTATTGCAATGATAACTTGTAATCGCTTTGATAAGATTTTCTTTAAGATTTTTGCAGTCATAATCATTACAGAAATTGGTCTATAACTTTCTTTCTCTCTTTGACTCTTCAATGTTTAGGTATCCACACCATATTGTTGTCATAGAAGAAGTTACTATGAATTCTATCTTCCTGAATTTTTCCAAAGTTTATATAGAATTGGAATAAAGTAATTCTTAAATGTTTGACAGAATTCACCTGTAAAGCCATCCAGCATGGAGATTTTTCTTGAACTCAGTAATGGCCTGTTGAATTTCTTTTTCTGTGATATAGTTATTAAAGTATTCAATTTCCTCTTCATTTAAACTGGGCAAATTATTTTTTAATAGAAAGTCATCCATTTCACTTAGATTTTCAAAGTTATTGACAAATAGTTGGACAAAATAGTTCCAAATTATTAATTTAATTTCCTTCTCATTGTTAGTGAGTTTACCTTTTTCATTTATGATACTAGTAATCTGATAATCTTCTTTCTGTTTATAATCAAATTAACCAAAGTTTTAAATATTTTATTGATTTTTCACAAAATAAACTCTTGGTTTCATTTATTAGTTAATGATTTTCTTGCTTATAATTTTATTAATTATTACTTTAATTTTTTGAATTTCTTATTTGGTTCCTAATGGGGTTCTAATTTTTTTTACTTCCATGCTTATTTCATTGCATTCCTCTTTCTCTATTTTATTCATGTAAGCATTTAAAGAGAGACTACATCCTCTTCAATAACTACCAGGTACGTAACCTATAAATTTTGCTATGTTGTCTCATTTTCATCATGTATAATCAAATCATTAATTCTGTCTATAATTTGCTGCTTGATCTGATCGATATATAAAATGAGTTTAATGGCCTTCAGGCAAGATCTCTCCAGTGGAGAGAAGCCAGGCCCTGTGTTAAAATGTCCTGATCTTCCCTCATAAATAGTATGAAACAAGCCTCTTAATGGAAGTCCTATTGAAAAAACACAGAAAGAGAAGCTAGGAAAGGCATATTTACCCCAAAATCTGTCTTCAGGAATCAGGAGTATGATGGGAACAACAGATGGACTAATCTAAGATCATCCCCAGGGACTTTCACTGTGGGAACCACTTCTACCTAAGAAACAATCAGAGAGTGGAGGCATGGCTGTGGGACAGACAGTCTGGGACTTACAGGAAGTGCTAGAGGATAGTTTCCAGTCTCTATCATCCCCTATATAGCCAGAAGGAGATATTACATTCAGTGACAAAAACCTCCAACATGCCCTACTAATCATATAGTGAACAAAGCCTCCAGCTGCCAGTACTGTCCAGTTGGATATATTACACTCAGTGAGTAAAGCCTCTAGCGATTTCAATACCAAAACTCTATTAACCAGCCTAACCCCCAACACATGATCTTAGGAAAATGAAGAAAGGACAGCTGAGGGGAGCATAGAAAAATTCCTAGAAAGAAAAGACCCTAATTTAGAGAGACATAGAACCTCTGAGGAGAATATAATTTGGTCTCCAGCACAATTATATTTCCTTGAAGAAATCAGGAAGGAATTTAAAAATCAATTAGAAAATATGGAGAAAGATAGCGAAGAGAAGATTAACACTTTGCAATAAGAAATCAAATCCTTGGAAAATACAACTCAACAAATGCAAAAAAAGAAAATAATTCTCTCAAAACTTCAAATGACCAAAGGGAAAACTCTTAGAAAAATAGAATTTACCCATTGGAAAAGGAGTTGCAAAAGGAAAAAGAAGAAAATTTTTATCTAAAACAAATGGAGGGGTAGCTAGGTGATGAGAAGTAGCCCTGGAGTCAGGAGTACCTGAGTTCAAATCCGGCCTCAGACATTTAATAATTACCTAGCTGTGTGGCCTTGGGCAAGCCACTTATCCCCATTGGCCTGCAAAAAATGGAGTCTATGGGGGAAAATGACTTCATGAGACAATTAGACTTTGTTAAATTAAACCAAAAATTTGAAAAATTAAAAGAAAATGTTAAATACCTGATCAGCAAAACCACTGACCTCAAGAATAGATCAAGAAAAGAGAACCTAAAAATAATTGATCTTCCTGAAAACATTGAAAAGAAAATAAAAAACCTTGGACTCAATATTACAGGATTTAGTGATGGAAAACTTCCCTGATATCATGTAACCATAGGGCAAAATAGTTATTTTAAAGAATACAATGATCCCCTCCAAAAAGGAATCCCCAAATGAAAATACCAATGAATATTGTAACCAAATTCCAGAGCTATCAGTAAAAAAGAAAATCCTGCTAGAAGCCCAAGGAAACAATTTAAATACTAAGGAGCCATATTAAGGATTAAGGGATCAAAGGGCTGGAATGCAATATAACAAAAATCAAGGGAGCTTGCAATGCAGCAAAGAAATCTATTATCTGACAAAACTGAGCCTTCTCTTCCAGGGCAAAATCTGAACATTTAAGGAAATAGGAGGCTTCCAACTTTTCCTGATGAAAAGACCAGAGTTTAATAGAAAATTTGGACGTCAATCAGGGGATTCAAAAGACAAATGAAAAGGTAAAATTAAAAAAAGGGAGGGAAGGAAGGGAAAAGAACACTGCTGTCAGATAAAATGAAACGGGCAATTCACCTGCCTGGAAGAAAGCCTTTAACAACTCTCAAGAATTGTAACTGTATTAGAGAGAATTTTATTAGCCAGAAGAGATGGACATGGATGAATTATTCAAGAAACTGTTATTCAATTATAATAAACTAGATATATTCTTACCTGGGAGGAAGACTTGAATTACTCTCAAAAATTGAAATTCTAGTAGAGAATAGCCAGAAGTGATGAGCACTCATCATCTTTCTGCCTTAGATAGAAATATTTAAAAGCAATACCTCCTTAAAAATGAGGACAATAAAGAAATGGGAGGATAGAGGAGAATTAATGGTGTAAATCTCATTGCATTAAGATGTACAAAGGAGTTATTGCAATAGAGGGGAAGAACGCAGTAGGTGAGAACTACCTGAATATTACTTTCATCAGATTGGCTTATAGTTAACATGCACACAAGCAGTTAATTTAAGAAATTTTTCTTACTTTTAAAGTGTTAAAAGGGGAAGAGAGGAGGGGGTGGAAAGGGGGAATCAACAATAGAAGGAAGGGAAGGAGGAAGTGGCAAAGTGAAAGGGTAACAAATGGGAGGAGGTTTGATATAGGAGGGCAAACACACTGAAGATGTTGGGATTCAGAAAGAAAATATGGGGGAACATGGACAAAGGGGAAAAAAGTGGGGAAAATACAAACAGATGGAAGATAACATGGAGGGCAATAAAGAAGTAGTAATTATGACTTTGAACATGAATGGAAAGAACTCTCTCTTAAAAAGTAAGTGAATAGCAGAGTGGATTAAAAACCAGAATCCTACAATATACTGCTTACAAGAAACTCATCTAAACCACAGAAATATATAGAATAAAGGTAAATGGTTGGAGCAAAATATATTTTGCTTCAGCTGAAGTGGGAAAAAAAAGGCAGAGCAATCCTTATCTCAGAGAAAGTAGTTGCAAAAGTAACTATTATTAATAGAGATAAGGAAGGAAACGATATCCTCCTAAAAGGTACCATAGACAATAAAGTAATTTAATTGCTAACTATAGATATACCCAATGGTATGACATCTGAATTTTTAGAGAAGTTGAAGGGGTTACAGGAATATATAGACATTAAAACACTACTGGTGGAAGAACTCAACCCCCCTGCCCTGATCTCAGATTTAGATAAATCTAGCTATGAATAAACAAGAAAGAAATTAAAGTGATAAATAGAATGTTAGAAATCCTAGACAGGATTGATATATGGAGTAAATTGATGAGGATAGAAAGGAATATACTTTCTTTTCTGTAGTACATAACACTTACACAAAAATTGACCATGTACTAGGTCATAAAAACTGAATAATCAATTGGAGAAAGGTAGAAAGAGTGAGCACAATTTGTGACCCAGGAAGAGATGGAGAACATCAATAAAAATAAACTAGATAATTTTGATTATATTAAATTAAAAAGCTTTTGAAAAGACAAAATCATTGTAACCAAGATCAAAAGAAATAGAGTAAATTGGGAAAGAATTTTTATGACTGGATGATGAAGGACTCATCTCTAAAATATACAAAGAACTGAGTCAAATTTAAAAATAATAGAAAAGCCATTATCCAATTTTAATGGGCAAAGGATATGAAAAGGCAATTTACAGATGAGGAAATCAAAGAAATCCATAATACTATGAAAAATTGCTCATATTCACTAATTATTAGAGAAATACAAATTAAAATTTTTCTGAGATACCACCTAACACCTATCAGACTGGCCAATATGACAAGAAAAGACAATGATCAGTTTTGGAAAGGATGTGGGAAATCTAGGGCATTAATATATTGTTGGTGGAGCTGTGAGCTCATTTAAATTTTCTGGAGAACAGTTTAATCATGCCCAAAATGCAACAAAAATGTGCAAACCCAGCAATAATGCTACTGGGTCTATACCCTCAAGAGATTATTTAAAAGGGTAAAAACATCACCTGAACAAAAATGTTCATAACAGCTTGGTTTGTTTTGGCAAAGAAATGGAAATGGAGGGATGTCCATTAATTGGGAAATGGCAATAACATTCCATCATATACAATTAACATACTTTGGTAAATGTATATGATGGAATGTTATTGTTCCATTAGAAACTAGGAGAGATGGAAATCCATGGAAGCCTGGAGGGATTTGCATGAACTGATGTTGAGTGAAATGAGCAGGACCTGAAGAATATTGTACACCCTAACAGTAACATGGGAGTGATGATCAGCCTTAATGAACTTGCTCATACCAACAGGGCAAAAATCAGACACTAGTTTTGGATATCTGTGATGGAGAATGCCATCTGTACCCTGAGAATGAATTGTATAATTTGAGCAAAGACAAAAGACTAGTACCTTTAATTAAAAAAAAATTACATAATTCTGCTATATCACATACTATATATTTCTTCCTTAAGGATATAATTTCTCTCATCACATTCAACTTTGATCAATGCATACTATGGGAATGATGTAAAGTCAAAGAAACTGCCTTCTGTGGGAGTGGGGGGGAGGGAAGCAAAATTTGGGGGAAAATCTTGAAACTCAAAATAAACAAAATAAACAAAAAAAAAATCCTGTGCTGATTCTCTTCTCTCTTCTCCCTGCTTACCCACACACCCCTGAGACAGATCATGGTGGTAGATGTTCTTTTCCCTTGCTCTTCTCTGGGATATGTGGATCTAAATTCTGTTAAGAGATTTGATTCCTGTCAGTTCTGAGTGAAATACAAAAAGCTTAGAATAGTGTCTGGCTTTTCTCTGCATGTTGGCCAGAATTCTTACTGATACTTTAAGACAAAAAACATATCTTGTGGTCACTCACAAGTCAGAGCAGAGATGGAAATTAATAAACACATTCTCTTCATAATTATACCACCTTGGGATAATTGAAAATTTAAAACTGCTTAGAAGTGTCTTTGAAAATAATGGCACAGGGGTGGCACAATGGTGCAGTGGATAGAACACCAGCCCTGGAGTCAGGAGCACCTTAGTTCAAATCTGGCCTCAGATACTTAATAATTACCTAGCTGTGTGACCTTGGGCAATACACTTAACCCCATTTGCCTTGTAAAATCCTAAAAAAAATGAAAAAAAGAAAATAGTGGTACAAAATCATGAAGCTTACGACAATGTGCTTTCCATACTGAAAGAAGAACCCTATTTTAACAAAGTGTTAAAAGTCAAGTAAGGTGTAGTTCTTTATAAATAACTGGGAACAAAACCACAAACTTTAATAAATTCCTATGGTGACAAGGAAGATAAAAATATACACTCAGAAAAAGATTTTTAAAAAGTCAGATCTCCTTTATACAAAATAAAGCCTATGAAAAATTTGACCCAGTCCCAGTTGTCAAGGAAGAACTCAAATAGGAAGTAGAAATTCAATTAATAAAAGTAGAGGAAAAATAGAAAGTAAAAATAGAGGGATGCTAGTAAAGTCATTGAAAAGTGTTAATAGTTTGGTAAATGAGTGAAAAAATGGGAAAAATAAAGAAGTATAAAAAAAATGAAGAAAAGAATACGTAAGCAGAATGGGCCTATTGGAAAGAGATACAAGTATGTACTTAAGAAAAACCTTAAAAATAAAATTGGCGAAATTGGGGGAACAAAGGAACTACAAGAGTTAACTGGAGAAAATAAATCCTTAAAATTTGGAACTGAATAAATGACTTTATGAAAAATAAAGACAAAACCAAAAGAATGAATAATTTAAGAAAATGTGAAGTAATTAATTGAAAAACAACTAACCTATAAAATAGATCTAGAAGAGGTAATTTTAAAATTATCAGATTACCATTGGCCAATGATAAAAAAAAATACCTAGATGTAATCTTTCAAGAAATTCCAAGGATAGGACTTTTGGCCAAGATGGCAGAGAGAAGAAATCACACTGTTAATTTCCTGATTTTACCTCTCAAATAATATGAAACAAACCTATTAACAGAAATCCAATAAACAAAACCCCCGAAGGAAAAGCTAGGAAAAGAACATATACTTCAGGATCTGTCTTCCGAAATCGTGGGTGAGACCAGGTGCAGAGGACAGACTCTGCTGGCAGCATGGGACCTGTGAGAGCTTGGGAGCCTGGATTAACCACAGATTAGCCTGATTAGCAGCAGAGCTGGATCCTGGGAGTCTCAGGGCTCGAGAACCTAACCAGCTGGATCAGTGGCAGGGCTAGAGTCTGGTAGACCCCAGGGATCCACATAATACAGAGAAGAACAAGGGAAAAGAATATGTAACAACAAGGTAGAGAGGGAGCAGAGGCATTAGTTGGGTGCTGACTTTCTGGAGCTTTCTGGCAGGGCTAAAGGGAGAGTTCTGGTGCCTGAGAGCTGCAGAAATCAAATCCCTGGGTTCCTCTGGTTGTCTGCAATGGAGAACACCATCTGTATCCAGAGAAAGAACTGTGGAGTTTGAACAAAGACCATGGACTATTACCTTTAATTTAGGAAAAAAACTGATATCGTATTTTCTGATCTTGCCATCACTTATACTTTATGTTTCTTCCTTAATCATGTTATTTCTCGTCACATTCAATTTGGAACAATATATACCATAGAAATAATGTAAAGACTGGCAAATTGCCTTCTTTGGGTGGTGGGGGTAGGAAGTAAGATTTGGGAAAAAATTGTAAAACTGAAAATAAATAAAACCTTTATAATTATATATATATATATATATATGTATATATATATATATATATATATACATATATATATATATATATGTATATATATATATATATAAAATGACCTTATCAGAGAAAGTACTAACTTTTACAGTTAAGACAGGATTAAATTAGGTTAAAGGAAATTGAAACTCATAACTTTAAACACCCACCTTTTAATTTGGGCTTTTTTGCCTTGAGCATAGAGATGTCATCTAGTTCACTTTAAAGACAAGAACTGATCTACCCATGTCCTCTAAATTCAGACTCTTCAATTATTTTCAACCTTCTAACTAACCTAAGAGAAATACAATTTTTAAGAATTACAAATATCATATCTACCCTTAAACGGTTGTATACAATTTGATGTTCTTGAGTAATATTTGCAGATCTTCACTTGAGATTCCTAAAGACTGTGCTCACTGGGGTTAGGAACTCTAAGGGGATACTTACTGAGCCCACCAGTAAGTAATACCAGTTTTCTCTGGATTGTCTGTGTTGTTGGTGTCAATGACTTACTCCCTATGCTTGAGGCAGTATCTGTGTTGTCCTCCCATATTCTGAGTTGGGCCTACAGGCTAGAAAGACAACAGTCTCTAGGTAATCCATATAACCATCTGAGAAAGGTCTGAATCCCACACCCAGGTATTGGGGCAAGGTTAAGTCTCTTGGGTTGCTTCCCTTTTTTTCTGGAGAAAGTCAGGCCCTCCAATAGGATCTAGGGGGATGGAGTTCAGCTGAAATCCAGGGGACTCCTCAGCTGAACACAATAGGGCTCTTAGCTGGGGTCTTCCTGTCCAGCCAAAATGGGGAGAATGATTTTTGGCCAGCCACACTGGAGGTCTCCTGTCTCACTGCCATTCACAATGTTACTTCTCCCACCATTCTCAGATTACTCCTTGCCTTCACCCACTGCCCCAACACTGGATCTCTGCTCTCTGACCTGGATATACTCATGCTTCCTCATTGCAGAACTTGCTGGGAGATGTTCCCCTCTATTCCATTATGAGTTTGGTGAATTCAGAATCTTTTAAGAGACTTGATTACTGTCAATTCTGAGGACAAGCCAGGAAAGTTTCAAACAGTGCCTGAATTCTTTCCACCATTTTAGCCTGCTTATCATCATTTAAAATTACTTCTTTATTTCATATAAAGAAATTATTTTGCATATTTTTCAATTTTGCTTTTTAGGTAATTATTTTCTTCATTGAGGTTTAGTGCCTCCTTTGCCATTTGGCCAATTCTACTATCTTGAGATTTTTTTTTCAGTGAAATTTTGTGCCTTTTTTCCATTTAGTCAGTTCTGTTTTTAAAGGTATTTTTCTCCTCTTTTAGTATTTGACCTAGTCTAGGCTTAAAGTATTATTTTCTTCAGGATTTGTGTCTCCTTCACCAAGATGCTGGCTCATTTTTCATGATTTTGTCACATCACTCATTTTTCCCCCATTTCTTTTCTGTAATTATCTTACTTGAATTTCAAAATCTTTTCAATGCAAAGGCTTTGGATATAGGAATTTTAACTTTGTAATTTTGTTCTGAGTGTTGCTGTGATCTTCTTGGTCACCATGGTAGCTTTCAACAATCAGTTATTTTTTTTTCCTCTGCTGTTTTCATAAAGCTTTCTTTCCAGGGTATAGTGTGCAATGTCCCAAGTCTGACAAGGACTGCACAGACATGATTTGCATTGGACTGCATTATTTTCTCACTGCAGTATAAAAGACCTTTCCTCTGGGCCTTGCTATATTGTCTTGGACTAGAAAACATTTACACTCCATCTTTTACTGGGTTTTATAATTCTCAAGATTTTTTTGTGTAATTAAATAATTTCTTTTAATTGGGGCAGAATCCTGGCTTTGGCTTCACAAATTTTCATCTAACTCCTGGAGAGTTTTTTGAGGAAGTTCACTGTTGACTTCTTCAATGTTATATTTTGAAATGGGATTAGCTAAGAATTCTTTCCTCTTCCTCTAATATAGCAAATTTGTATTTTTGCAAGTATCCATGCATTTAACTTAGACTGACAGATTTATTGGCATTAGATGAATAAAATAGCTTTGAATTACTACTTCAATTTCTTCATCATTTCTGCTGAATTAACCCTTTGTTAATTGATTTTCTTCTTTCTAGTTTTAATAAAATAACCAAAGATTTAACTATATTGTTGTTTTTCTATAAAATCATCTCTCAATTTTGTTTTCTGATTCAATGGTTTTCATTTATTTATTTGAATTTTTATAATTTTTAATTCAATATTTAATTGGGTTATTTAGTTTTTTCTATTTCATATTTTTAGTTGCATATCTAAATCATTGACCTTCTCTTTCTGTATTTGATTAATGTGGGCATTTAGACATATAAATTTCCTCCTCACAATTGCTTTTTTTCTGTATCCCAAAAGTTTATATTTATTGTCATATTGTCATTCTCTTGAATGAAATTACTGATTATTTCAATGATTGACTATAATTTTATGGCTAGATGACCTTCATTTGCATTTTTATCCATTCCTTTGACATTCTTGACCTTTTGTTCTTCCATGTGAATTTAATTACCATTTGTTCCTATCCCTATACAATTTTTTTTGGCAAGGTGATTAGTGTGACACTGAGTAAGTATTTTAATTTAGGTAAAGTTTTTATTTTTATCATCTTAGTTCACCAGACTCATAAGCAGTTGATATTTGCTCAGTTGTTTAGATCTGATTTTACTTGTGTGAGAGTGTTCTAGAGTTGTTTTCACATGTTTTCTGAGATTGCCCTTGTGGGGTGACTCCCAAGTAATTCATATTATGTACTGTTACTCTGAATGTAATTTCTCTTTCAATCTCTTACTGTTGTGACTTGTTAAAATTGCTGATAATTTAATACATAGAACTGAGTCAACTTTTTTAAAACAAAAAGCCATTCCCCAATAGACAGATGGTCAAAGGATATGAAAAGGCAATTTACAGATGAGGAGATCAAATCAATCCATAGTCATATGAAAAATTGCTCTAAATAATTATTTATTAGAGAAATGCAAATTAAGGCTTCTCTGAGGTGCCACCTCACACATCTCAGACTGGCCAATATGACCAGAAAGGATAATGATAATTGTTCGAAAGTTTGTGGGAAATCTGGGACTCTATTACATTGTGGATGTAGCTGTGAACTCACCCAACCTTCTGGAGAGAAATTTGGAACAACACCTATAGGGCAACAGAAATGTGCATGCCATTTGATCCATCAATACCACTACTGATCTATACTGTGAAGAGATGATAAAAAGGGTAAAAACATCACTTGTAGAAAAATATTCATAGCAGCCCTGTTTGTGGTGGCAAAGAATTAGAAATCAAGTAAATGTCCTTCAATTGAGGATGGCTTAGTAAACTGTGGTGTGTGTATGTATGTATGTCCTGGAACACTATTGTTCTTTTTAGAAACCTGAAAGGATGGGAACTCAGGGAAGCCTGGAGGGATTTGCATAAACTGATGGTGAGTGAGATGAGCCAAAACAGAAAACCCCTGTGCATGGTAACAGCAACATGGGAACAATGATCAACCTTGATGGACTTGCTCATTCCATCAGTGCAGCAATCAGGGACAACTTGGGGCTCTCTACAATGGAGAATACCATCTGTATCCAGAGAAAGAACTGTGGAGTTTGAACAAAGATCAAAGACTATTACCTTTAATTTAAGGAAAAACTGATATCTTATTGTCTGTTCTTGCTATCTCCTATACTTTGTTTCTTCCTTAAGGACATGATTTCTCTCTCATCACATTCAAATTAGATCAGTGTATACCATGAGAACAATGCAAAGACTGACAAATTGTCTTCTGTGGGGGTTGAGGGGAGGGAAGTAAGATTAGGGAAAAAATTGTAAAACTCAAAATAAACAAATCCTTTTAAATAAAATAAAATAAAAAAGAAATACAGATAATTTAAGTATGTTTATTATATATCCTAAATCTCTATTAAAGTTGCAAATTGTTTCAGGTAGTTTTTAGATAATTTTCTAGGCTTCTCTAAGTATACTACTTTTCTCATGCATAGAGTCAGAGATTGTCTTTTCATTACCTATTCTAATTCCTTCAATTTCTTTTTCTTCTCATTGCTAAAGCTAATATTTTTAATATAAACCTGAATTATTGTAACAATAATGTGGATTCTTTTTCCACCTATGATCTTATTTAGAAAAACTTCTACTTAATTCCTATTTCAAATAATGCTGACTGATTGTTTTAGAAAGATACTGCTCACTATTTTTAGGAACATTCCATTTAATCCAATTTTCTCCAGCAATGTTAATAACAATAGGTATTTGCCAAAAACTTTTCCAGGATCCAAAGAAATAATCATATGATTTCAGTAGGTTTGTTATTCATAAGGTCAATTATGCTGTTAGTTTTGCTAATACTGAATCAACTTTGCATTCCTATTGTAAATTCTTCTTTGTCATAGTATATTATCCTATTGAGAACTTGTAATTGCTTTGCTAAAACTTTATTTAAAACTTTTGTATCCATATTCTTAGGGAAATAAGTCTATAATGTTCTTTCTCTGCTTTGACTTATCCTGATTTTGGATAACAGTGTCATACTGGTTCAAAGAAGGAATTTGACCAAAATCATTCTTCACATACTTTTTCTAATAATTTATTGAATCAGAAATAATTAGTGTTTGAATGTTTGGAAGAATTTACTTGTGAATCCATCTAGTCTTGGAGAATTTTTCTCAGAAATTCTATTAATAATTTGTTCAATTTCTTTTTTTCTGAGAGGGGACTATTTGAATATTTAATTGCCTCTTACAACCTGTGCAATTTATATTTTTGAAAATATTCATTTCAATTGGTTTGTCAAATTTATTGTTATAGATTTGAGGGGAAAAACCTTAATTATATTAAACTCACCTTTTTTCATTTTTGATAATGGATGTTTTATTTCCTTTATTTTTATTAAAATTAAACATTTTTCCTCTTTTTCATAGAAACAACTTGGTTTTATTTACTAGCTCAATAGTTTTATTACATTCAAATTTTATTAATTTATCCTCTAAGTCTCAGAAATTCTAAATTGTTATTTAATTAAGTATTTTAATTTGTACTTTCTCTTACATGGTCAATTCATTAATCTCATTTCTCAATTTACATACACACACAGACACACATACATATATATACACACATATATATATGTATATATGTATGTGTGTGTGTATATATATATATATATACATATATATATACACACACATATATATATATATATATATACAGATACATCTATCTATCTATACTACCCCTAATAGTTGCTATTACTTCACCCCATAAGTTTTGGTATTGTGTCACTGCTTTGTAAGAAATTATTATTTATATAATTTATTATTTGACACATTCACTTTTAAAATTATATTTAAATTTAGCTTCCAGTTAATTTTGAGGCTTTTTTGTCAATGACCCTTTATTGCATATATTTTTATTGAAACATCGTATGAAAGGGATGTCTGCTTTTCTGCATTTTATCATGACATTTACAGCCTAATATATGGTCAATTGTCATATACGTGCCCTGTAACCATAGGGGGAAGAAAAGGTATGTTCATTTCTATTCCAATTCACGTTTCTCCAGAGGCATATCATATTTAAATTTTCTAATATTCTATTCACCTCCTTAACTTCCTTCCCATTTACTTTATGTTTAGATTTATCTAATTCTGAGAGGAGGTTGAATTCCTCCACCAGTATAGTTTTATTGTCTATCAGGTAACTTGTTTAAATTTTCCTCTCAGAATCCAGAAGCTATATCACTTTATAAATATATACATGCTTTGTATAGAAATGATTTCATTGCCTATGGTACCTTTTAGTTTCCTTCCTTATTTTTTTTTTGATGAGCTGCATTTTTATGATTGATTTGTCAGAGATAAGGGTTACTAACCCTCTTTGGGTTTTTTTTTTTCCACTTCAGTTGAAGCATAATATACTCTGGTCCAATCTTTTACCTTTACTCTGTGTGTATCTCTCTGCTTAAAATGTGTTTCTTGTAAGCACCATATTGTAGCATTCTGATTTTGAAATCTATGTGTTATTGACCTCCATTCCAGGAGAAAGTTCATCCAAATCTCATTTGCAATTATAATTACTAACTCTACTTTAAGAAAGTTGTTTATTTATTCACATTTCTGTAGTATTATAGTTTTAAAAGTAAGCATAATCCACTCTCCAGCACAAAGACAGAAAAACCTCAAGAAATTTAAAGTTGAGTGGAAAACTAGTGTGCTACAATCTTTATTCAGATAACATCAGCTTTGTCTTTGTGATGGATTGCATTCCTTATCAGAAGTCCAGAGAAGTTGCTTGAATAGGTTTTCCCACAGTTACTATACCTAGCTGTATTTTCCCTCTATCCTATTCCTCCCCATACTCCATTTATTCTATTCCTTCTCTCAATTTTATCTGACTACTCTCTTCCACTATCTTCCTTCTGTTCTATTATCTAACCCTCACCCCCCCCATCCTCTTACTCATTTACTTTTCCTCTCATTTTTTTCTTCTAGGGTAATATAGATTTCTATACCCTTTTGAGTATGTATGTTATTTCCTCTCTGAGTCACTTTTGAAGAGAATCAAGGTTCACACAATCTCCATCTCCTTCCCATCTTCCATTCCATTGCATTTTCTTACCTCTCTTATAGGAAATGTCTTAGCCCATTCCACCTCTTTATACTATATTTTACTTTCATATTCAACTTCCTCCTGTGATATGTCTATATATGCTACTTCTCTCTGCCCTAATAAATAAGAAGATTCATATAATTTATTAGTATCCTCTTCCCACAGAAGAAAACAAGAATTTCAGTATCATTAAATGCTTCTTAATTTCCTATTCCCACCTAGTAATCTAGAACCATTCTCTCTCTATGCTTCAGCCAAGTCCTGCATATGAAGATCATACTTTCTATACAGTTCAAGAAAGTTTGAAAGGCCTCTCTTTCAATGTCCATCCTTTCCCCTGAAACAATATGTTCAGTTTTGCTGAGTAGTTGATTCTTATTTGTAATGCAAGCTATTTTGCTTTCCAGAATATCATATTCTAAATTCCACAAGCCCTTAATGTAGAAACTGTTAAATCTTGTGTTATCCTGACTATAGCTTCACAATATTTGAATTGTTTATTTCTGGCTGCTTTTAATATTTTGTCCTTGATATTAAAGTTCAGGAATTTGTCTACAATATTCCTGAGAGATTTCATTTTGGGAACTCTCTCAGGAGGTTATAGGTGGATTCTGTAAGTTTATCTTTAACCCTCTGATTATAGGACATCAGAATTTGTGGAATTATTTCTTGAAAAAGTAAGTCTAGACTTTTTCCCTGGTCATCTTTCAAGTGGCCCAATAATTTTTAAATTATATCTCCTGGATCTATTTTCCAGGTCAAGTTTTCTTACAGTGAGATATTTTACATTTATTTCTAGTTTTTCATTCTCTTTGTTTTGTTTTATTGTTTGATTTCTCACAAAGGCTTCACCTTCCATTAGTTCCATTCGACATTTGAAGGAGTTATGGTCATCAGAGAGCTTTGTAATGTCCTTTTTCATCTGACCAATTCTGCTTTTTAAAGTTCTTTTTTTCCCCTCATTGTCCTTTTGGATCACTTTTTGCATTTGATCTATAGTGGTTTTTAAGATGTTATTTTTTTTCAATATTTTTGTATGTCTTTCACCAAGCTATTGATATGGATTTTCAAGATTTTCCTGCATTATTTTCATTTCTCTTCCCAATTTTTCCATCTCACTCACATGATTTTCAAAACCTTTTTTTAAACTCTTTGATAGCTTGATACCAATTCCTTTTTTTGGACATTTTGCATACAGAAGCTTTGACTTTGTCATCCTCTATGTGAGTATTTTGATCCTCTCTGGGATCAAAGTAATTAACTATGATCAGAGTCTGTTGGGAATCCCCTGACCAGCAGGGGATCCATTTAGCTCAGGAGAGAAAAGAAATACATATGCACTCAGGTGAGGAATATCAGCTGGATGACTTACAAAGTCAATTTATTAAAAACATCAAACAGCTCTTTTAGAAGAAAACCCCAATATTAGCATACAGGATAAAAACAATTTTGTAACTTTGTTATGGGCAGGAATTAACCCAGCAGAAGTTGCCTCAGGCCAAGAAGTTCTGGAACAGGGTTATCAACAAGTGAGGCCAAGAATGACACAGTTGTGTTATCAAATCAGACTTCAGTGGAAAGCCTTCAGGCTCGATGGTGGCCAAAGCTTAGGTCATTTAGTCATAACTGACC
Source organism: Macrotis lagotis (assembly GCF_037893015.1). Taxonomy (NCBI): domain Eukaryota; kingdom Metazoa; phylum Chordata; class Mammalia; order Peramelemorphia; family Peramelidae; genus Macrotis; species Macrotis lagotis. The sequence goes on from NC_133662.1 coordinate 51,887,129, forward strand.
TCTGACCCAAACTTGCCCTGGGACCTCTCAGTAAGATCCTTTTTCTCCTGCTGTTTGATCATTTTATCTATGTATGACTTGATTGAACTTTCTATTAAGGTGAGGCTCTGCTTCCAAGTTGGAGGGACCCATTGGCCCTACCTTTTAAGGGTTTTTGCATCATCCCTAACCCAGGGATCTCAATTCCTTCAAGGTCTTAATGAGAGGATCTCTCCCCTACTTTTTCCCCTCTTCTGAAATATTCTTTGAATTTCTTCTTGTGATATAGTTTATACCATTCATCTTCCCCCCTTCCTTTTGTCTCATTTCACTCATTCCCTCAAAATGAATTTTAGTGCATAGCTTCAATGCAAGTATACTTCCTCTATAAGTGTTATTATTCTCAAGAGTTATAAGAATCTTCCTCCCAGGTAGGGAAGGAACCAGTTTAATCTGAATAGCAGTCTTTTTCTTTTCTCCATTTACTTTTTCATGTACATCTTGTGTCTACTATTTGAAGATCAAATTTTCAGTTCAGGTACAATCTGGAAAGTTTTGAGGTCACCTTTTACATTAAATCCCATCTCTTCCCCTGAATGTGTATATTCAGTTTTGGTTATATTCCAAGCTCCCTTACCCTAAGATTATCATATTCTAGGCCCTTCTATCCTTTAATATTGATATAGTCAGATACTGTATAATTCTGACTGTGGTCTCTTGGTATTTGAATTGACCCTGGAGAGTTCCAGAATTTTCTCCTTGATCTGATAATTTTGGAGTTTGGCTACAATATTCCTTTGTGGTTTCATTCCCTTTCAGGAGGTGAACAGTGAATTCTTCTGCTGATGATTTTGCTACTCCCTGGTTCCCTAGGAGATCAGGACAATTCTTGGTGATAACATGAGGGATGTTATCTACCCTTTTTTATTTTTATCCTGGATTTCAGGTAGGACAATTGTTCTTAAATTATCTTTCCTGATTATATTTTCTAGGTAAATTGTTTCTATCAAGTAGATATTTTACATTAGTTTTTATTTTAAATTTTAGCTTCTATTTTACATTAGCTTTCTATTGATTTTATTTCGTTGAACAAATTCTTGGCTCCTCATAAAATCATTAATTTTCAATACTGCCATCCTATTTTTCAACAAAGCATTTTCTTCACTTGGCTTTTTATTCACCCTTTCCACTTAGTCAATTCTGTTTTTAAAAGGGCTGTTATCTTTATTTCCAATTACCCAATTGCATTGTTCAAGAACTTGTTTTCTTCTGTCTATTTATTAAATGTTAATTTTCTCTTGCATTTTTCTGTTTCTTAAATTTGATTTTTTAAAGTTCTTGCTGATCTCTTATAACAAACTATTTCTAGGCTGGAGAACAATTCTTTTTGTCATGCAGAACATACCTTCTGCTCTCCTTTTTTTGAATTTGTGTTTTACCAATCCTTATCTCCACTGTAACTTTCAGTTACTCTGCTTTTTTTCTGACCTTTCATATTCATTTTGAGATTTATATATTCAAAGGTTCTTGTCAGGGGGAGGGACTTGCTCACAGACCTTCAGGGTCTGTGAGTACTAGAGGCTTGCTAACTGACTAGAGGACTGAGATGTTAGGAAGTCCAGGGTGTTGCTCTTTGGACTGGTTGTTAATGATCACCTGAGGCTCTCTCTTTTTGTTGACTGTTTGTGGATAACAGCCCTACACTTCCTGGACCTTTGGGAATGGTGGGAATTCCTGGGGCTATTTCTGGACTCTCAATTGACAGTCTAGTCACAGGATAGGCCTGCCAGAAGAGAAATGACAGGATTTCTCATTCTGGTCCTACTCTCAGCTCTTTGGAGGTCAATCATCAAGCCTTTAGGCATTTGGGAAAGGTGGAACATCTGGTGCCATTTTGAGTCTGTTTGCATTGGGATGCCACATCATACTCCCACCTAGAAATGCCAGAATCTCAAAGTCAGTCAACCATGTTGGCTGAATAGTGATCCTGGGCATATGTGCTGAAGCTTTACCATGGTGCTGGAGCTCACCTAAACATCTAGCATGCAGCTGAGATCAAATTGCAAAAGTCTCTGTTCCCACAGTCAAGGATGTCAGGCTTGTCTCCTGCCTAAACCTGCCACCTATGTACTAGATCTCTGATTTTTCTTGCTTTCTTGTTTTATGATATTTCATTTTTCATAATACATGTTATAAAAGGTTTCAAACATTCATTCATATGCATATGTATATTTTATGTTACAAAATTTCCTTCCACCCTCCCTTCCCACTCCCCTCCCCTCAAATGGCAAAGTGTCAAATTGAAATTCTGCAAACACATTTGTGTTAAATATATTTATGAATTAGGTATTTTTAGCATGAGAAATTAGGATTAAGACAAATAAATACATAAAAGGTATTTTTAAAGAGTGAATGTAATGTTCATCATATTCTGAAAGGTTTTTTTTTCTGTGTTGTTTTGTTTTTCTTCCTCTAGATGGGGATAGCATTGTCCATAGCTGGTCTAATAGGATTATCTTAAGTCTCTGACCTGCTGAGAAGAGCTGCATCCAATAGGGTTCATCATTTCATTGTTTTCTTGGTTTTGCTCTCTTCACTCAGGTTCAGATCCTGTAATTCATTTCAGGCTTCTCTAGAGACCAACTATTCATGGTTTCTTAGAGAACAATAGTATTCCACAATATCCATATATATCTTAACTTGTTTATCTGCTCCAAAATTGATGGGCATCCCCTCATTTTCCATTCTTTTTACATTACAAAAGGAGCTACTATGAATATGGGACTTTTCCCATGTTTTATGATTTCTTCTAGATATTGGCTTAGAATTGAAATTGTTGAGTCCAAACTTATGAATAGTTTTGTTGCTCTTTGGACATGGTCCATAATGCTCTCCAAAATGGTTGGATAATTTCACAACTCCAGCAGCAATGCATTAATGTCTCAATCCTCCCACAACTTCTCCAATACTTTTGTCCTCTTAGCCAATCTGATAGGTGTGAGGTGATATCTCAAAGTTGTTTTAATTTGTATTTTTCTAATCAATAATGATTTGGAGCATTTATTCATATTACATATGGTTTTAATTTCTTCATTTGAAAAATGTTTATTCAAATCCTTTGACCATTTCAACTGTGGAACTACTTGTAACCTTATAAATTAGAAGAAGTTCTCTATATATTTTATAAATGAGTTCTTTATCAAAACTCCTTAGGTCTCTGTTATTGCTCTGGGCTCACCCACACTTCCCTGTGCCAGACCTTGCTGGAAGAGGTTTCAATCTGATTTTTGGTTTGTTCTGTAGGTCCAAAAATCTTTTAGGAAACTTGATTAATGTCAATTCTGAGGGAAACACAGGAGGGCTAAACACTGTTCCTGACTTCTCTTCACCCATTTGTCACTTGAATGGGCATTTTTAATTTGTTCCTTTTATTACTTTTTGGTCACATTCTCAGTTCCTTGTTATCTTCTTTCTGTATGTTATTTATGTAAGCAAATTTCCTCTATCACCTGCTTTGACTGTATCTAACAATTTTTGGTATATAGTCTCATCATTATCATTATCTTAGATCAAACTATGTATTAGTTCTTTTGAATAACAGTTTGATCCATTAATTTTTGAAACTAGGTTATTTATTTTCCAATTCATTGTAGTCTATATTTCTATGAGTTTTATCACATGTGATTTTTATTGCATCATAATCTGAAAAGGATTCATTTACTATTTCTCTTTCTGCATTTGATTATGAGTTATTGATGAACTAATTTTAGTGCAGATGGCATGGACTGCTGTGACAAGTGTGTATTTCCTTCTATCCCCTTTTGATTTTGTCCAGAGATCTATCATATATAAATATTCTAAAACTCTATTTACCCCCTTAACTTCTTTCTTTATTTTATGGTTAAATTTATCTACTTCTGAGAGAAGGTTGGATTCCCTAATCAATATAGTTTTGCTATCTATGTCTTTCTACAACTCATTTAACTTTTGTATGAATTCGGATGCTATACACTTGGTGGATACATGTTTAGTATTTATATTGTTTCACTGTCTGTGGTTCTTTTAGGAAGATGTAGGTTCTTACTTGAACCTTGAAATGTGTTCTATTTTTTTCAATTGCTTGGTCTGAGATTAGGATTGATGCCCCCACTTTTTTTCACTCATCTCTTGAAGAATATATTCTGCTCTAGTATCTGCCTATTTCAGATGCATTTCTTGTAAACAACATGTTGTAGGATTCTGTTTCTTAATCTATTCTGCTAATTGCTTCTGTTCTTTGGGAGTATTTATCACATTCATATTCTCAATTATAGTTACTATTACCCTCCATTCTATCTCCCATTATTTTCTTGATCCTTTTACCCTAATGCTATTCAGTGGAATTTTTTTTGACTACTATCTCCCTGTATCTGCCCCCCCATCTTTCAACCCTCCTTCCTTTTTTTCCCTTTCCCTTTTTACTTCTGTTTTCCTGTTTCTTCCCTTCTATCACTTCTCTCCTTCCCTAACCCTCCTTCCCCCTCCTAATTCCCTGTAGGTTAAGACAAATTTCTTAATCCAACTAGGCATTTATTTTTTCTACTTTAGTAAGATTCAAGCAATTTTACCCATCCCTTCATTCCCTCTGTTGTAATAGATTCTTTGTATCTCTGTATTCCCTTCTCCTGTCCCAGTACAATCCATTTTTATTGTCTTATTTTTTAAAAATCATCTCATTAAAATCAACTTTTTCCCTATCATCTAAATAAACTCCCTCTAATAAAGATACTATTCTCAAGCATTATCAATCATCTTGCCATGTAGAGATGTAGCTAGTTATTCTTACTGAATACCATTCTATTTTTCTTTACCCTGTTTGATTGTTGATATACCTCTTCAATTTCAGGTTTGAAGATCAAATTTTCTGTTCACTTTTAGATTTTTTCATCAGTAAAATTGGAATGTAACCTGTTTTATTAAATGGGCATATTTTCAGTTCATTCTTGATTGGAACACAAGCTCCTTTCCCCCATCAGCATATCTCATTTCATTCCCTTAAATTCTTTAATGTTGATGTTGCCAAGTCTATGCATAATCCTTACATGAGTTTCTTGGTATTTGAATTATTTATTTCTCTCTGTCTGCAAGTTAGTTTCCTTGATCTGTTAATTCTAGAATTTGGGAACAATATTCTTTCACATTGTCATTTTGAGATTCCTTTCACAAATTGATAAATGGCTTCTTTCAATGACTTAAATCTGGTTCTAAGATATCAGGGTAAATTTCCTAAATAATTAATTGAATGATGATGTCCAAGTATTTTATCTCTTTAATCAATGTTTTCAAGTAGTCCAATGATTCTTAAATTCTCTCTCCTGGATCTAATTTCCCATAAGTCTTTTAAATTTTTTCATTTTTTTTTATTTTTTTAATTTTGCTTGCAAGATTCATGAGGTCTCATAGAATCATTAGCTTCCTTCAAGGAAATCTTTTCATTAATTAGCTTTGATATCTCCTTTTCCATTTGGTCATTTCTCTTTTTATAGCAGTTGCTATCTTTTCCCATTTACAGGAATTATTTTCTTATTGCCTTTGCCTAATTGTAATTCATTTCTTCATTCAATTTTTCTGTTTCCTTTTGTATGATAGTGAATTGCTCTTGCATTTGTTTCCCCAATTTTTCTGATTTATTTTTCCAATTGTTTTTGAAATCTTAGAAGCCAACTTCTTGGACTGAAGACCAATTCATATTACCCACTGCGGCTTCATATGAAATGCTTTTTCTATAAGACCAGGTTTTCTTTGATTTTTCTTATTTATTGTTGAATTCTACTACTGGGCCACAATGGCATTGCCTCAAGTTTCTTGTATTGGGGTAAGCGCTCAGTCACAGATCTTCCGTGTTGAGACCACTAATGGCTTGCTCACTGGGTTTGCTCCTTCAGAGCTAGAACTTCTACAATGAGAATTCTAGCATCATGTTAACTGGGCTAGGACTGTTCAAAGATAAACCTTCTACATTGAGAATGATAGTGCCCTGCTTATTGGGTCAGGACTTTCTTTGTTGACAAAACTTCTAGCTCCCTTACTGGATTGGGTCATGCCCAATTGTACTGGCTAACTGTTGAATCTCTGGTGGAGCCCTACCAGCTAATATGCTGTACTGTTGGACTGATGAACTGGGATCCCAGAGCTTCCAAAGCAGACCTGTGCTGTGACTCAGAGACTTCACCTGGCCTGCTCCACACACATTTTGTTCAGGTCCTTGCCCTGAGTTCTGCTCACTGCTCTTGTTCATGCTTCTCTGAACCTGAGACAGAATGTGCAGTAAAATGTTCTACTCTATTCTTTTCTGGGTTCTTTACCTCCAGAATTCATCCAGAGGTTTGATTAATGCTGTTTCTAAAGAATGACCAATGAATCTTCCACCTGGCTTCTCACTGACATCTAAGCTCTGGCACCTCTCTCCCTTATATATTAGATACAGCTATATATAAATATTTAGCTATAATAGCTATCATGTGTATATATATATATATATATATATATATATATATATATATATATATAATTATATACATATAGTTGATATAACAATATTTATAATATGTATTCTCACTATATATAATTTTAATCAAATTTCTTACCTTCTCAATGCAATAGGATGTGTAGGAAGGAAGGGATAAAATTTTGAACTCAAAAATTTGGAATTCAATGTAATTGTTTTTTAGGTTTTTGCAAGGCAAATGGGGTTAAGTGGCTTGCCCAAGGCCACTGAATGTAATTTTTACATATATTTGGAGAAAAATAAGATACAAAGAAAACAGAAAAAATTAACAAATAATTTTTTAGTCTATACTTATTCTTGGTTCCATTTATAAACCTAAATGTGCTATTGGTTTTAATTTGCTAAGAAAAATATACTGCTTTTTATAATTATTTTGACTGGATTTTAAAATTATCAGAACTTTAACCTTTTTATCCAGGGTATAGTCCATTTTTAGCTAAACTCTGGAACTTTATTATGCCACGTTAGTAAAAATACAAACTTCTTCTCCTTTATTTTAACTCATATGTATTATTAGTATAGTCTATAATTTTGATGTGGGAATTTAAATACAATATTAATGAATTTTACAAATATAAAATTAGTAAAGAATTTTGATAGATAACTATAATATATTTACATTTCAGTTAATATCATAGATTCTTATGACCATAGGGGGCATAAAGAAAGTAGTGAATTACCAATTTTCTAAAAGATAATTATTTTTAAAATATACATGTATGTTAAAAGTCCTATGCAGAAAGAGCTTTGGTTATTCTTTACTATTTTTAGAAATTTAATTTTATTCTATTTATACATTCAAAAAGAAGTTTCAAAATCCACTTACAAACTTTGAGTTCCAAATTCTCTCCCTTCCTTCCTCCTACCCCCACTGTCCCTCATTGAGAAAGCAAGTTACTTGGTATAGGTTTAAATGTGTAGTCATGGAAAAACATTGCTACAATTGTTAAGTTGTAAAATAAAACACAAATTCCCTCAAAAAGAAAAACCTCACAAAAATGAAGTGAAATACAAAAACATACTTAAGTCTGTGTTCAGACAACATAAACACTGTCTTTGGGATGGGTAATATCCTTTATCATAAGGACTTTTGCATTCTCTTGGGTCCCAGCATTGCCAAGAAGAGGTCAGTAATTCACAGCTTATCACCATACAATATTTGTGTTATATTGCATAAAGTACATTTCACATTGCATCAGTTCATGTAAGATTTTTAATGGGATCCTTTTCATCATTTGCTAAAACAGCTCCGCATTTAATTTCAAACACAGAACTTGTTCAGTCATTCCCCAAATGTTGAATATTACCTCAGTCTCCAGTTATCCACCAATATCACTTCTGGAATATAGATTTAGTAGTGGCACTGGTAAGTCAAAGGGTAGGCATGGTTTTATAGCCCTTTGGGATTAAGGTATAGTTTCAAATTGCTCCACATCGTTGTTGAATCATTTCAAAACTCTTCCAAGAATGCAGCAAGGTCTCAATTTCCAAATATCCCTTCCATACTTTGTCATTTTCTCCTATTGTCCTATTACATGATCTGATATGTATAAGGTAACACCTTAGAATTACTTCAACCTCCATTTCTCCTATCAATAATTATATATATATATATATATGTATGTATTTAAAATGATATAAATAGATTGTACTGATAACCTCATCTGAAAACTGTTCATATCTCTTAATCATTTATCAATAAGGACAGGGTTCTAAATTTTTATAAATTTGTTGCAGTCTCTGTTTGAGAAATGAGGACTTTGTCAAAGAAACTGGGATCAATATTTTTCCCACAGTTGCTCTTACTAAATGCATTTCCCACCATTTTATTCCCTTTACTTCCATTTGTTCTATTTTATGTCCTTTGTCCCTACTCAAAAATATTTTTAATCTGACTAACCCTTCCTACAATCTTCCCTCCTTTTCATCACCTTTACCACCACTTCTGCTCTCCTTTCCCTATCTCACTGCTCTTCTACTTTCCTCTAGGGTAAGATAGATTTCTATACTCAACTGACTGTGTATGTTATTCCCTCTCTGACTCAATTCAATGAGAGTAAGGTTCACCAATCACTCCCAACTTTTCCTCTTTTCCACTCCACTGCAAAAGATTTTTTCTAGTCTCTTTTATGTAAAATAACTTACCCCATTCTACCTTTCCTTCCCTATCTCCCAGTGTGTTCTTTTCTCACCCATTAGCTCCTCTTTTTAATCTATTTGACCTTCACATTAAATCCCCTCCTGTGCCTTGTCTGCATATGCTCCTTCTTCTGGCCATAATAAATGAGAAAGTTCATATTATGAGTGATCATCATCATTTTCCCATGCAGGACTATAAAGAATTTAGCAGCATTAAGTCCCTTATGATTTGCCCCTTTACCTTTTTACCTTTCATTTCAGTCTTTGATTTGAAGATCCAATTTTTCTGTTTACTTCTTATTGTTTCATCAGGAAAGTTTGTAAGTTCCCCAATTGAATGAATATCCATCTCTTCCCCTGAAATAATATGTTCAGTTTGCTGAATAGTTGATTCTTGGCTTGGAATATCATAATAAACTCTATGATCCCTTAAGGCAGAACTGCTAAATCTTGCATTATCCTCACTGGGGCTCTATGATATTTAAATTGTTTCTTTCTGATTGATTGCTATATTTTTCCTTGTTTTGGGAGTTCTGAAATTTTTCTATAATATTCCTGGCAGTTTATATTTTGGGATTTCTTTTCGGAGGTGATCAGTGGATACTTTCAATTTCTTATTTACCCTCTGCTTCCAGGATATCAGGGCAGTTTTCTTGGATAACTTCTGTAAAAATGATGCAAATTATATCTTCTAGATCTGTTTTCCAAGTCAGTTACCTTTCCAATGAGATTTTTCATATTTTCATCTAATTTTTCATATTTTTGGCTTTGTGTTATTGTTTCTTGATTTCTCAAAAAGCCTTCAGCTTTCCTTTGTTCCTTTTTTAAATATATGAAGGAATTATTTTCTTCAGAGAGATTTATGTATCTCCCTTAAAATGTGGTCAATTCTGCCTTTTAAGGTATTCTTTTCCTCATTGTTCTTTTGGACAGTGCAGTTCAAAGTTTTTGAGAAAGGAGGATTTTGTCAGAGAAATTTGGAACAATGTTTATTTTCTATTTGATTTAAACTGCTTTTTAAGATAATACTTTCTATAATAGTTTTTACATCTCCTTCACCAAGCTGATGACTAGATTTTCATGATTTTCTCACCTTGCTCTAATTTCACTTCCCAATTTTTCATCTCCCTCTCTTTCTTTATTGTAAAAATCTTTTTGAGCTCCTTCATGTTTTGAGACCCATTCATATTTTTCCTGGAGGCTTTGGATGCACATACTTTTATTTTGTTAATTGTTTCTGAAGGTATACTTAGATTCTCATTTCTTTTTCTTCTGTTGTTTGCTCATTTCCTCTGCCTCTGAGTGGATTTAACTCTTTGTTAAGGTAGGGTTCTGCTTCCAAGGTGGAGGATGCATTGTCCCAAGGTTTTGAGGAGGGTTTTCCAGTTGTTTTTACAGACACTCCCAGGACAGTATTCCACTCTCACTCTTATGTGGTGGTATTTTCCTGCTGAAGCAACAAGTGGTCCTTGTCAAACCCTGGACTCACACCAACAACAGTGACATGGATCCAGGAGCCTTTTCATCTATTCCTGAATGGTTAGAACTGCTTCATTCTGGCACAATTTGAGCAGCAATGTGGGTTCCCATATATATTTATTTATTTAAGGTAGTGGGGTTAAGTGAGTTGACCAAGATCATACAGCTAGGCAATTAGTAAGTATCTGAGGTCAGATATGAACTCAGAACCTCCTGAATCCAGGTCCAGTGCTCTATGGACTGTACCACCTAGCTGCCCCTACTCTATAGTCTTTTAAAACATTTATTGATACAAATATTCAATTTAGTTCTGTTTGATATATGAATACAAATTTTATATTAAATGAATGCCTTACATTCAATGAACTTGTAATCTTCAAAGAGAATAAAATGCACATAAATATGTCTAATGCATGGTCAAAGTTATTAAAGCAGTGTTACCCAATGACTAGCAGGGAAATTTTTTATAACAATCATTGAAAAAGTTATAAATAAGTTTATGTATAGATGATCTACAGACATTCAATGTCAAGAGGGTAAAGAAAACAAAAACCAGGCCCAAGAACAAAGGACTAAAGACAGAAATGGGAAAAAAGTCTATATCTTATGGATGAAAAACAGTTGACTTTTGATAGATTATCCAAAACTCAAATGGAGGAGAATAATATAGTTTAGATAAGTATGATTTAAAAGGAAAGGTATGGAGCACCTTGATTGTCTAAAGAAACTTAAAAAGCCATGCAGGCATAGCATGCTTAAAAAATAAAATAAACGCTAAATTACTGATTTTATATGTAACAAATTTTTAAAATTTTTAGTGAGTATGAAATCAAATTCACTAAATGATTTTGAACAGGGAATAGCACATATAAGAAAACAACTTTTTCTAATCACAATTTGAAGGACAAACTGTTAGTATAAAAATAATGATAAATAGAAGAACAATTTTAAAATTAAGTTAATGAGTCCACTTGTAAATATTCTGAATTTAAGTCAGGAGTTGATGGACTATGCATATAGATTACAATACCAAATATATTTCATGTAGAAATAATGCCAAAAGAGTATTTTATTTCATTTAACATTTATGAATTAAATATAAAAATCATTTAAAATTTTTTTAAATTTTGGATTCCATATTTTGTTTCATTCTTCTGCCCCTACATCTTTATTGAGATGGCAAATTATCTGATATCTATGTGAAGTCCTGCAAACATTTCTATATTGAGTATGTTGCAAAAGAAAGCATACAAAAATAATATATGACAAAGTAACAAATATGATATGCTTCATCAGAATTCAGGAAATTATCTGTTCTAACTTTACATGTGGATAACATTTGTCATCATGTAATTTTCTTGGGTGATTTTTCTTTTGATCAGAGTAGATAACTTTCACAGTCTAATTGATTTTTTGACATATGTGAGAATTCTGTAATGCTTCTTTGAAGGAAAGAATTAGGAAGTAACATGAATGTCAATAAAATGTTAAAAATAAAATTGAATAATATAAACCAAAAATAATAACATTAAATACAGTAACTGAAGTATATTTTTCTGACACTTTCTGAAAAGGCCCTTCCAATTCTTACAGCAAAATAAGATATGGTTGCAGATTTCAAAGTAGTTGAGGGCATTTGGAACAAATTTTTTATGGATTACAAGGTGAATAATAGAAAATAAAGTATATTATGAAACAACAATTGCTCCAACAAAGGCACCACATCTTAATAGTGGACAAAATTAGTCAATGAAGAGCACATTGTTAAAACAATTAACAGTTGTTTAAAACACTCACAGTGGGCAGCACACTTTATACTAGAAATATTGTGACTCAAATCAGTTTTCATATGGAACTTGCTCATTTATGATTATTGGACTTTTTCTCAATCACTTGACTTTTTTCTCCCTTTAACAGTTTATTTTCTTCTCCTTAAATAATAATAATAATATTATCAAACTTGAGTACATACATAAGATAATTTACTAAGCAAAGAATCATCTGTCAGAGTAAGATGAAAGAATTCTTGTTCATGTCAGAGTTACAGTTAAACAAAATTAAGCAAAGAATAGAATATTTGTAGTGTAATTTTTCTGACATTCTTTGACTTTGACAATTCAAAGTATTCATAATAGGGATTATTAACTTTCCCCTTAAACTCATTCCTCTAAGAGAGAGCAATATTTCTACCATTTACACATTCAATATCCTAATACTCTATGAAACTTTGTTTTATCTTTGATATCATTGTTTTCTTATCTTTCATATCTGAATCAATGTTAAGTATTCATAATTCTAATTTTGGAAGACCTTTTACAACTTAGTCTCCTCTCCATTACTACTGTTTCTCAAACTCTAATATTTACCTATAAGTACTACATTATAATTACCTCCTAAAATCAAATTCTACCATTGTTCTCTGACATTTCTTGTCTATTCTTCAAAATATTTTCAGAAGCATTTTTTTGAAAATATTTATTTGATATTTGAATTTCTTTTAAAATTTTTCAGAGAGCCTGATTATTTACTGACAGAGATTCTATTTACTTGTCTCAAAGCAGTAGAAGAAGGAAAACAGCTCATCTGCTATTTTTCAATATCTATCTATCTATCTATCTATCTATCTATCTATCTATCTATAGAGAGATCAACATACATCCATATGGACAAAAAAATGAATATAGAATGTATATATTAAAATATATGACTATATATCATGTATACTCATTTATATATGTTATCAAGTGATACTTGGTAATTTCTATATTAATTTATATTATATAATTATACATTAGTTTCATATAAATTATATGTGGTGATTTCTTACATGTGAACAAATATGTAATATGCTTATAGAGTAAAATGCTTGCATATATAAAACATTATAAGTGTACATATATTCACCTAATCATATATGTGCATGTGCAAACATGCATATGGATATGTGGATATATATGTGCGTGTATACATACATACATATATATATATATATATATATATATATATATATATATATATATATATGTACACACACACACAGAACCTCAGAGTTAGATCTTAAGAAAGACAAACAAAATTATCTTATGTGCATTTATTTCTCTCAAGGTGTACACATGCACACATAGGAGTTCCAGCTAGAAAACTGGACTCAAAAAGGAGTTAAGTATAGGGGAAATTTATAGGAATAAGATAAAGACATCAAGGAGTGGGGGCTATAGGGCACTAGAAAGACCCAGACAGCTTTGGACATCCTTGGAGTCTGGCCTCACAGGTCCATCACATTTTCTCAGGATGTCTGACCTTTATCACAATTCCATTAGAGAAGTGCCTCTTGACTCAGGATATCTGCCTTATTGTCAGTTAAGTCACAATACAATTAGGAGAGAAGGAATGTCCCTCCGACTTAGGGTTTTTCTTTTTTTTTTTTGTTTTATCAGCTATGTCACAGCCTGATTCAGCATGAAATTCTCCTTCTTCATCCCCTAATTCAAGATATCTGTGCAAGTTTGTGATTGCTGATAAAGTTTGATATCATTCAGAAAACAAAAGATTATAAAAGGATACAAATTGCTTTTCCCAATTGGTTAATCTAGGTTTTCAACATTCTTCAGGTGATGAGGCATTTAAACAGGCCTCACAATGTAGTTTTGTTTGTGTTTTTCTGTGTGTGTGTGTGTGTGTGTGTGTGTGTGTGTGTGTGTGTGTGTGTCTGTGCGATTGAGTGACTGTTTTCCTAGTGTCACTTGAAATACAGGAACTACTAAAGCATTTTTATTATTGTGCATACTATATTTTTCTAACATTATATATTAGTGTTTAAAAACGAATCATTGAATGCATCAATAAATTAATGTATGAATGAATAAAAGTATGAGAAAAGTTCCTTTTTATTAGTAGAAAGCTGCTATTTATTAGATTAAAATTAAAAAAATATTTTATGTTTTAAATTAGAATGAATAAGTAAGAATTATTTTAACATATGAATTCAAAATATTGCATGATTTCATCTCTGTCAATTCTGGTGCAAGCAAGTCAACCATAAACATTTACTAAGCATTTCTAAGTGACAAGATTTGTGGTAAATTCTGGAAAGTGGAGCAATGGATGATTCAGACACAAAGGATAATAAAATTTCATTGTATACAGGGATATAAAACCATTGATAAACTTGAGATTCAGAGAATACCTAAGGATTTAGAGTAACTTTGTAATCTTCTTCAGCATACAAAAGTGCAAATCGCTTCTTATAATAAAGTCAACTAGTTTAGGCAATATTTTTTCCTCCCTTGTCATGTTAAGTTACTTTACTTTTTATGACTTTTGGCATTGAACTATCAACATAAATCTTTTGGTAATAGATCTTGAGAGAACTGTCTGGACCTATTATTGAGTCAAGAAGACAGGTACTGATGTTACTTCCCCATATGGATACACAGATCTTGCACTGCCACAGAATATGAATACAAAACAAACTCTTAAAATGAATGAAGAGGGTAATGTCATTTCCCTTTTAAATAAATATTACAATTCTTTATTCATTTTTTTATTTTCTTATGTAAAAGAGTGACATTTTTATTATGGATCTTTGACATTTTGTTTCTATAATTGCCCAGAGGGCAACATAACCAATGTTTTCCCTAATTCACACTTTCAGGAAAGTTTGTATTTTGTACAATGTCACTATTTAGTATTTTCTACATATATTTTGCATTTTAATGTTTTAGATAATTGAAAAACAGAAAGGAATACTCAAAGGGAACAAAGTATGAAATATTTTGTTCAATCTACTTCTATATCATTGGTCATAACTGTCATTACTGCCAGAAATTAAGATCTACATATATATATATATACACATAGAAATACACACAATTCTACAAATACACATATGTATGCACACATATTCATGTGTGTATAGTGAATGTATATTTGTGTATAATTAGGTCAGGCTGGGCTTTGTTTATATGTAGTAAATCTACCAATAAATCAACGTTTGAGGACATGAATTGCTTTGTTCCTTCTACTTTTGCAAGTTATGATACTAATAACTTCTGTCTTTAATGTCTAAGCACTAGTTAATTAATCTCTTAGAGCAATAACATTTTCGTGCTTGTGTTTGCCCTTTTCACCAACCTTCATACATAGCTTTCTGCAATCTTTATCTCCCATACATGCACACTAAACAATAATTCTTTGCTGTTTCTCTGAAACTGAACCATACCACAAGGAAGATCTTCACCCTCCTGACTTTGCACTACCCTAAATTTCTGGGTGACTTTCCAATTTTTGATGAGCTAAGAAAGAAAACAAGGAATCAGCTTGCTTTCTTTAACAGGAACATAAAACTACTCTCCAAGTTTGTTTGTTTGTTTGTTTCTTTTAATCACTACTGATTAGCTTTGTGAGCTAACATGATTTCCCTTTGGATTTGTTTGCTTCATGACATTTGTCCTCTTCCATTTCTCCTATTGTAATTATATTTAGTAGGAAAACAGGAAGGTAAACAATAAGATAAAAAATGATTTCAGAACAAAGAAAAAATCATTATCCTTCCACAATAATTTCAGTCAGTTTTTAACAAATCTTTTTTTTTAGGTTTTTTTCAAGGCAAATGGGGTTACGTGGCTTGCCCAGGGCCACACAGTTAGGTAATTATTAAGTGTTTGAGGCTGAATTTGAACTCAGGTACTCCTGACTCCAGGGCCAGTGTTCTATCCACTGTATCACCTACCTGCCCCTTGATAAACCTTTTTAATGATAAATTGAATTAGCATCAAAAACTCCATCAAGAACTAAGGAGGAAGGGCAACTGAGTGAGAAGTAACAGTGGCAACCAGGGAAACAAACAAAGTAAGAAAGAAAGGAACAAAGGAACAAGGAAAGGAAGTAAGAAAGAAACCAAGAAACAAAGAAAGAAACAAAGAAACAAAGAAACCAATGAAGGAAGGAAGAAAAGAAACAAAGAATGGAGGATTCATTCATAAATTGTCATATATATGCAAATTCTTAGCAAGATATATATATTCATTCATGTGATTGGATTAATAAGTTACTACTGTGAAAATATTCCTTTTTATCCTTGGGAACCCAGGTCTAGAGGAAAGTTTTGATTATATAGTGAATGCAGCTGTTTACAAAAAAAATAACATATTAACGGTCCTTAACTGATCATTTGTACTAAAAGCATGATGTGATCTTGAATTTAAGGAAAATTTGCTAACACTAATTCCAAAAAAATTCATTTAGACGCTAATGCTTGAATGTTTTCAGATAAAAAAGAAATTAAACATTTAATATGCAACAAAAATCTATGAAAATATATATTTTTGAAAAGGTTGTTTCATAAAACCATGATATAGTAACTTAAAGATGAATCAATTTTTAAGAACATTTTTGGAGAATAATCATAGGCCTAAGACCAAAGCAAGAAAAATCTTTAAAAGTAAAGCAGAAATGATAGAACCAAAAGAAATAGAGGGCAAAACATTCTCTTCAACTGACTGTTTCTTTGAGGGACTTCAGGAATAGTATGTCCCATTTGGGTAAAAGAAGAATGCAACCCAGAATTAAAGGAAGGGAGTCATCAAGATACTCTCAGTCACTATATGGATCATTAACTGAGGTCACTGGGTCCTGGATGTGCAATCTAATAGTTCAGTAAGCCAGAAGTGAAGGACTGAGTTTCCAGTGAACAAGGCATGCTGACAGCCATGGAACTACCTTAAAAGAAGAAAGTTTGGGTTGTGCTACCTAATTCAGGAAGAAAACTGCCAGGACATGAGGTCCCAGTATAGAAGGACAATGATATAACAGTTATCACCCAGCATAAAAATAATTGAGACTGTGCCACCTCTGTAAGGGTAAACTTTGAACATGGGGAAAAAAGCAAGCAAACAATTGAAAAGAGCACCAACCATAAAAGCTACTATTGGACTGGGAATATCAAAGTGAAATCTCAGAAGAGGAAAGTAGTAGTAAAATTTCCATGTGAAGCTAGAAATGGAGATTATGTAAATGTCTGAAGTCTAAAACATCCTCTTGGAGGAACTCAAAAGGTTGTTTTATAAAAATTCATATTTTATTTTTCAAAATACATGTTAAGGCAGTTTTCAACATTCATGTATATGCCTATGTATATTTTTTATTTCTACCCTTCTAATTTCTACCCTCCTCCCCTCACTGGCAAACAATCAGTTCAATATTGGAAATATGTAGGGGGCCTCTCAAGTGAGGTTGATGCCAAGAGGCCAATTTTGGACAAAATAACGAGTGCTCTTGTGACCCTTGAGCTTAAAGCGTCCATAGAACTCTGATTTCATAACACAATTGCATCATTCTTGGCCTCACTATTGAATAAGCCCTGCTTCCAAATTTCTTGACTTGAGTCATACCCTGCTGGGTTTATTTCTGCCCATAACAAAGTTACCTCATTGTTTTTATTCTGTTTGCTAGTTTTCTTTTATAAGAACTGCTTGATGTTTTCAATGAAGCAGCTCTGTCAGTTGTCCTGCTGGTATTCCCCACCCAGGAGTATGTGTGTTTTCTATTCTCTCTTGAGCTGAATGGATCCCCTACAGGTCTGGGGATCACAACATTTGTTGCCCAACTGGGGTGAAATATCTCAATAAAAAAAAAACAATGGATGTGGAAAACAGAACTAGAAGAGACAATTTAAAAATTATTGTGCTACCTGAAAGTCAAGTTCAGGCAAAGAGCCTCAACTTCATTGTTAAAGAATTTCTACAGGAAAGTTGACTGATATCCTAGAAGCAGAGGGCAAAATAGAAACTGAGAATCTCTCCAATCTCCTACTGAAACAAATCCAAAAAGTAACCCCAGGAATATTTTAGACAAGTTCCAGAGCTCCCAAGCCAGAGAAAATATTACAAGCAGCTGGAACAAAACAATTCAAATGCTGTGGAGCTGCAATCAGCAGCACACTAGATTTAGCAGCTTGGAATGCAACCAAGAATCAACTATCCAGCAAAACTGAACATCCTCTTCCAGGGAAAAAGATGGACTTCAATAAAAAAAAATGAATTTCAAATGTTCCTGTTGAAATGCCAGAGTTGAGCAGAAAGTTTGGTCTCCAAGTATTGGACTTAACTAAAGCAGAGAAAGGGTGGATAAGAAGGGTAAATTATGGGGGATTTAATGAGGATGCACTGCATGTACTCCTGCATGGGAAGATACTGCTGATAATTCTCATTTGAACATTCTCATTTATTAGAGCAATTATAAGGAGCTTATAGAGTCAAGGCACAGGAGGGAGCTGAGTGTAAAGGTATAGTACATTTTAATAATGGAGTCAATGGATGAAAAGCAAATGTACTGGGAGAAAGGAAAGGAGAGATGGAATAGACTAAGATATTTCATGTAAAAGAGACAAGAAATAGTTTTTGCAATGGTATGGAAAGGGGGGGAGATGAGGGGCAATGAGGGAGCCTACATTCTCCTTAGAAATGGCTCAGAGAGCAAACCATATATATATATATATATATATATATATATATATATATATATATATATATATATTATAGAAATCTTGAAGAAAAAGGAGAAAAAGGGAATGGGAGAAAGGGGCAGAGGGAGAGAAGGGGAATGTAGATAATAAAGCAGTTAAATCATAGGAGAGGATAATAAGATGGAACACAAATTTATTTTTTTTTAACTTTTAGCAAGATGGTAGGATTGGGTGGCCTGTCTGGGACTCATGGCTGGGTGGTTGCTGGGTCTCTGGGATGGGATGTAGGCCTTGAGCCTTCTGGCCCCAGGGCCAGTGTTCTGTCCACTGCACCACTTGGCTGCCCCCTCAGCATACTTTTGAAGAGGGACAGAGTGAAAGAAGAGGAAATATAATAATTGCTAGGGGCAGACAACAGCAATTGTTGAAAAATATGGAAGTAACTTCTCTGATGGACTTATGATAAAGAATGTGATCCAGCCCAGAGAAAGAGCTGATGGTATTGAAACACACACACTGAAGCACATGTTTTTTCTCTTTCTTTCATTCACTTTATTTCTCATGATCATTTCATTTTTGTGAGGAAAGGCTATTTTAATAATGTGTAAATAAACAAAAAAAGGAAAAGAAAGAAATATTGAGTAAGTTGACTTCAGAAAAACATAGAAAGGCTTTTCTCTTGTTCAATGAAGCGAGCACAACTTGAAGAATATAGTAAGATAGCCAATCCAGATGAATGCTGCTCTCCTTGACAGCTCAGTGATCAAGAGAGACATTTTAAGGGAATCTTGAGAGACATTTTAAGGAAAATGCCTTCTACATCCACATAAAATCTATAGATTCCAAATGCAGAGCAAAGTATAATGATATATTCTTTTTATAATTTCTCCTATTTACAATTTCTTTCTTAATTTGCCCTCCTTCCCCTTAGTTCTAATTTCTCTTTGGAACATGACTCACATGAAAATATGTTAAACATAATTATTCTTTATCAGTTTGTTCACTTGTCATAAGGAGAGCAAATAGAAGGGAAGAGTGTGGAAAAATACAAAACTCAAAAGTTTTTAAAAGGATAAATATTGACAGCTACCTTTCATGTAATTGGAGGAGGGTGAGCCAAAAGTTTGGAATTGTTAAAAAAAATTTTAATAAAGTAAAATTAAATGAAAATAAATGATTTGAAATTTTAATTGAACAAATGGAAATTACTGACTTCATAAGAAATCAAGTATCCTTCATATAAAATCAAGAGGTAAAAAATAAAAGAAAATGCAAAGCACCTTATTACAAACAAAAGTACAAATATAAATTGAAATAGAAAATATATCCAAGAAAGCTAATTATAAAAATATCAGATTACCTGAAAGCCTTGATCAAAAGAAAAGAAGCTGGGTAATATCTTTCAGGAGAATTGCCTTAAAATTATATATTTGAAAAGGTAAAAATAGACCTTAAAATAGTCCACCAATTACATCCTGAAAAATAAAAAATAAAAAATTTTGGCCTATTGTAGCCAAATTAAAGAATCATCAGATCAAGGTGATGCAAGCAGTCAGGGGTGAGGAAGAAATTAAAATGTCAAGAACCACAGTCAAAATTACATAGTTGATAGAAATTGAAAGGAATATACATTTTTCAGAGTTGTACATTTAACCTAGGCAAAAATTGGCCACATATTAAGGCATTGCAATAAGGCTCACGATAAAATTCAGAAAAGCAAAAATATTAAATGAATTTTCCTTAGAACATGAAGCAAAAATATTTCATCTTATAAAGGCTCAAGAAAAGTTAGACTAAAATTTAACTGTAAGCTAACAGACATAATTAAAAAGAAGCAGTGGACCTACCAAATTAGTGAATCTTACAATAACTTCATCCAAGAGAATGAAAACAATGAGACAGCATACCAAAATTTTAGGATGATGTTAAAAGCAGTTCAGTTCTTAAGGGGCATTTTATATCTCTAAATTCTTACATGAATTAAATAGAGAAAGTTGAGATCAATGCATTGAGCATAAAACAAAAAGCTAGAAAAAGAAAATTTAAAATGCTCAATTAAATTACAACTTAGAAATACTGAAAATCATAGTATAAAATAAATTGTAAGTAAGAAAACTATTGAAGTAGTAAATAAATCAGAGTTGTTGTTTTATGGAAATACCAACAAAATTTAAAAGAAATTGGCTAATTCGTTTTTCAAAAAGGAAGAAAAAAATTTTTCCATCAAAAATGAAAAGTACAAATTCATCATCAATAAAGAGAAAATCAAAACAATAATTTGGAGCTATTTTCCAACTGCAGAATCAATATATGAAAATAAAAATTGCCCAGATTAACAGAAGAGGAAATAATATACTTAAATAGTACTATTTTAGAAAAAAACGATCAGTAAATCATCAGTGAACGCCTAAGAAAAAAATCTCCTGAACGAGATGGAGTTAAATCCTACGACATTAAAAGAACAATTAATTCCAAATTTTTTATTGAATTTTTGGAAAATAAATAGGTGAAGCCCTATCAGATTCATATTATGACTTAAACATTATGCTGATAAAGCAGAGTCAAAAACGAAAAAGAACAAAACTGACAAATGCCCTGTTGAATGAATATTAATGCAAATATTTAACATATAATGCTAGCAAAGTGATTATAACAATTTATCACCAACATAATAAACTATGACCATCCGGGTTATATACTAATAATGCAAGATTGATTCACCTACACATTACTAACAAATCCCAGAATAAAAGAGAGAAAGAGAAATAAAAGAAGATATATTCAACTTAACTACAGGCAAAATAAAATATTGGGGGTAATATTTGCCAAGATAAATCCAGGAACTGTATGAATAGAAGTAACAAAAGTAAAGTCCGAATTAAACAATTGGAAAGCTATCAATTGTTCATAGGTAGGCAAAGGTAATAAAGCAAAAATGACAATCCTCCATAAATTAATTGACACTTTCCATGCTGTACAAATTAAACTACAAAATATTTTAGAGATCTAGCAAAAATAATAGCAAAATTCATCTGAAAGTTGAAAAATTAAAAAAATATTAAGGGAATGAATGAAAAAATAGAAAGGGAAGTGCTAGTTATAACAATATTATAAAACTGTTGTTATCAAAGCTACTTGTTACTTGTAAAGATATAGTGTAGTGAATCAGTGGAATAGGTTAGGTTCACAGGACACCATTGTGAATAGTTATGCTATTATGTTTCATAATTTATGTTTTAGAAAGTGAAAGACTCTGATTTCTGGGTTAAGAACTCACTACTTGACAAAAACTGCTGAGAAAACTGGAAAATAGTATAGCAGAAATTAGGTATACCAATATCTCATTGTCTTTATCAAGATAAAGTCTAAATGAATACATAATTTAGAAATAAAAGGTGATTTTCTAATCCTATTAGAAGTACAAGATAAATGGAGAAGAAAATAATTTATGACATAATCACAATTAAAGAGCATTATGAAAAACAAATTGATTATTTTGATTATAATAAATTAAAAAAAGGTTTTTTGTGAAAATAAATCCAATGAACCTCTTATTAGAAGTAAAGCAGAAAGTTGACAAACAATTTTTATGCTATTGTATCTGAGAAATGGATAATTTCTAAAATATATAGAAAAGGGTCACATTTATAACTCATTCCCGGGTTGGTTGATGGTCAAAAATAAAAATATGTAGTTTTTAGATTAAAAAATTAAAGCTTTTTTATAAATATAGGAAAAATGTTCTCTATAATTATTAATTAAGGAAATGAGTACTGAAAAAACTCCGAGACACCACCTCATAGCTATCAGATTAACTCATATAAGAGAAAATGGAAATGATCAAAAAAGCTGGAGGCTCTGCAAAAATCCAAGATCACTAATGTACCATTGGAGTTGCGAAATGATCCAAACTATTCTGGAGAGGATTTTGTGATTATGCTTAAAAATGAGAAAACAGTTATCTGTATCCTATATATATATATATATATATATATATATATATATATATATATATATATATCCTATATATAATTAAAAATTGAAATAATCCACATTTACAAACATTCATAAAAATTTTTTTGTGTGTTAGCAAAGAATTGGAAATTGAGAGGACTCAAATCAATTGTACAATTGTCAAACATGTTTGTGACATGTGAGTGCAGTGGAATATTATTTTTATGAGAAATAATGTATAGGCAATTTTCCTAAAAATCTGAAAAGTCTTATATTACTGATGCCATGTACAGTGAGAAGAACAAAGAAAACATTTTACATGATAACAGCAATACTATGGGAGTATCAACAATGACAGACTAAGTTCTTACAAACTATATAGTGATCAAAGACAATTCTAATAGAACTGATGAAGTCTGATGGCTAATCTGTGCATACTATTTTCACTTTCTTAAAAAAATTTGATTCTTTTTAAAATCATTTTCTTGCATTTTCTCCCTTTTGTTCTATTTCTGCTTCCCCAGCAAGACTAATATAAAAATATATGTAAGATCATTATTCATGTATTTCAGATTAATTATTTTCTAAGTGCCAGAGGCAGAAAGGATAAGGGAGAGGAAAAATTTTACAAAAAATTAATGTTGGGATCCCAGATGTTTTCATGAAGTCAGGCAACTCCCAGTTTTTCCCAAAGCAATTGTAAATGAAGCTTCTAAAAGCTTCTAAAGCAACAGAATGCACACATAAAAGACTGAACCAAATTCTGAACCCATGTAATAGAGGAACTACAGAAAATGTCTACCTCATGTGGGTAAAAGGGGAGTATAGCTTAGAACAAACAAGAGATTTGAAAAGCCAACATGGAGGTTATTAGCCATAGTGAAGTTCAGGTCCCATTTAAGCAGACCAATGGCATTGCAGACTATCAGGGAGCATTCCAACCTCAGCTTGGAAGGCAATATTTGAGCCCTAGAAGACTGGTGCAAGATTAGTATACAATGAGAATATTGGAAACAAATTGCAAACACCTGAGATATCAGATTGATATGACAGACTAGGCACCCAACCCTCAAGACAAAAAATTTGGCACTGTTCCTCCTGTTCAGCAGAAGCAGAACTCAACTTTGAAAATGAGGAAAAACACCCACAAAAGAGTGCTAACTACAGACAGATATTACTTTGATAGGGAAAAACACCATATCAGAAGAGGAAATTACTGATAAAATACTTACATGTGAAACCTTAAAGGTTTTTTTTTAATTAATTGACTGAAATTCAAAAAAGACATCTTTGAAGAGCTTACAAAGTATTTAAAAATCATAGCAGTGTGGAAGAAGAAAAAATGAGAAAATAAACGATAGTCATGGAAGAGATACTTGAAAATTTGACTTATGAAAAAAAATTTTTAAATTTACATTTTTATTTATTTACACATTTCTAAAGTAGTATTTTTAAGAGAAAACAGAATCCCCCCTTCCCCCACAAAAATAAAAAAATTCAAAAGAAATAAACTGAAAAAAAAGAGAAAAAAATGTGCTTCAGTCTGTGTTATCATCAGCTCTGTATCTGGGGTGGATAGTATTCTTTACTTCCCTATTTATCCACAAATGCTGTTGCTGATTGTAATTCCTTCCATCCATTCCTCCCCACTACCATTTATTATATTTTCTCTCTTCTTTCACTGTGTCCCTCTTCAAAAGTGTGCTGAGTGGCATCCAAGTGATACAGCAAAGAGAATACTGGCCCCGGGGCCAGAAAGCTCCAAGCCTACATTCCACCCCAGAGACCCAACAATCACCCAGTCATGATTGTTGTCACGCAGATAGATCATGCAATCCCACCACCTTGCTAAAAGTAAAAAGAAATTGTGTTCCATCTGACTATCCTCTTCCATGATTTACCCTCTCTATCAGCTACATCCCCCTCCCCTCCCCCTGTCCCCTTTCTCCCATCCCCTTTATCTCCTTTTTCTTCTAGGTTCTATAATCTATTATATATATATATATATATATATATATATATATATATATATATATATATATATATATATATATGTTGTTTCGTTTCCGAGCCATTTCTGATGAGAATGTAGGTTCCCTAATTGCCCTTCACCTTCCCCCTTCCATACCATTATAAACCCTATTTCTTGTCTCTTTTACAAGAAATATCTATATCTTAATCTATTTTACCTCTCCTTTCCTTTCTCTCAGTACATTTCCTTTCCACCCATTGACTCCATTAAAAACTATATTATACCTTCATATTCACCGACCTCCTGTGCCTTGTCTATATAAGCTCCTTCTAATTGCTCTAATAAATGAGAAATTTCATATGAGAATTATCAGTACTTTCTTTCTATACAGGAATACATGTAGTTCATCATCATTAAATCCACTATAATTGACCCTTTTTATTCACCCTTTCTTTGCTTCAAATAAGTCCAATACTTGAAGATCAAACTTTCGATTTAGCTCTGGCTGTTTCAACAGGAACATTTGAAATTCTTCTGTTTCATTGAAAATCCATCTTTTCCCCCCCTGGAAGAGGATGATCAGTTTTGCTGGGTATTTGATTCTCAGTTGCAGTCCAAGCTTTTTTTGCCTTCTGGAATATTATATTCTAAACCTTAAGAGTATTTAATGTAGACAATGTTATGTCCTGACTACAAGGTCACAATATTTGAATTGTTTCATTCTGACTGCTTGTAATATATGCTCTTTGACTTGGGAGTTCAGGAACTTGGCTATAATATTCCTGGGGGTTATTTTTTTAAATCTCCTTATGGAAGAGATTGGTGGATTCTCTCAATTTCTATTTTTGCCCTCTGCTTCTATAATGTCAGGGTAATTTTCCTGTAGAATTTCTTTAAAATTGAAGTCAAAGCTCTTTTCCTGATCATGATTTTCAGGTAGCCCAATAATTTTTAAACTGTCTCTTCTGGATATGGTTTCGAGATCAGTTGTTTTTTTCAATGAGATTCCATGTTTTCTTCTAGTTTTTCATTCTCTTAAATATTGTTTTATGATTTCTTGTTTCCTTGCAAAGTCATCAGCTGCCTTTAGATCTATTCTACATTTGAAGGAGTTGTTTTCTTCAGAGAGCTTTCTTATTCCTTTTTCATTTGGCAAATTCTACTTTTTATGGTATTCTTCTCCTCATTAACTTTTTGGATGGCTTTTTCCATTTCACCTAAGCTGGTTATTAACATGTGGTTTTCTTCAGCATTTTTTTGGTTCTCATTGACAAAGCTGCCAATTTTGTTTTCATGTTTTTCTTGCATCTCTCATTTCTCTTCTCAGTTTTTTCTCTACATCCCTTAATTAATTTTCAAAATCTTTATGTGCTTGGTCATAGCCTGAATCCAACTCCTATTTTTCTTGTATGACTTGGATATAGAAGCTTGGGTTTTATTATCTTCTGAGTATTTGTTTTGATCCTCCATGGTACCAAAATAATTTTCTATGGTTATGTTCCATTTTTTGCTGTTTACTCATTTCCTCAGCCTGTACCTGATTTAGGTGTTGCTTTCTGAGTTTTTGAATATTATTGGGACAGCCCTGCAAGGATGTCAGTTCATTCAAGGTCTTATGAGAGGCTCTGACTGTTCACCTGATCTTCACTCTGGTCTGTGGTTGACCACAAGAACACTCTCTGACCTGGATCTGTGAGGAGGAACCCTGCTCTATGGCAATGGGGGCGGGGGCAGATTATGATCAAGGCCTGAATATGTACAAAGCACAAGAGTCATGTAACAAGGAAAGAGGAGAGAGTTAACAGTCTCCACCAACCCCTTTACCTTCCTTTAGCTGAGTTCTCTAGGAGCAGCTGTTGAACTGACTCTGCTGAACAGCTCCATAGGTCTGCTTCTGTTTCCCAGGGTCTGGGTTGCAATGACAGCCCCACACACACTGAGAGCAACAGATATGTTGAGGGCCAAGCTGGCCTGGACTTTTTTTCTCAGTCTGGCAGAGGTTTCCCCATTGATCTTCCAACTTGTGCTTGGTGTTCCCTGAGTCAACAATTGAAGAAACTGTTTCTGTTGCCATGAGTTGGTGTTCCCAGGGACCCAGGCACCATGCTGGCTGTTCCCAGAAGGCTAGAGTTCCTTTGCTCCAGCATGGCAATCCTGGCTAAATTGCCACCTCTTCCAACCCTGATGAACAGAATCTTCCCACAATCTTCTGGGTCACCTCGGACTGAGAATTCCCTCACTGGATGTTTCTGTGCATTTTGTTTCTTGAAAATATAGTTAAGAGTCATAATTTTAAGGCTTTTGACACATTTTGGAGAGAGCTCCTTGAAAAGCCTGTTCTCATGACACTCAGTTCATTTCTGAAAACAACTTCTTTAAAAGCAATATTGATCTTCTGGAAAAAGAAAGCAATTCTTCATATATTAAATTTGAACAACTAGAAACAAAAATGATTAATCAATACATAAATACTAATTGATGGGGGAAACCCTAATAATTATAATTATACAAATGGAAACTAAATACTCTATGAAATACAAAGATTCCTTCAAACAAAAATAAAAATGGAAAAAAGGAAAAAATATGATGAACCTCTTAAGATAATAGATACAGGAAAGTTAATTAACAAATTATCACTCTACTCAAAAACCACAATCAGAAAAAGAGACTTATCAATATATTCTGGAAATTGCCATGATCTACTGTCATAATATCCTAGGAAAAAAGGATAATACATCATTCATTCCCATAATAACAACCCAAGATAAAAACCCCAAGGAATAGTGTAGACAAATTTATAATTTATCAGCTAATAAAATTTATCAGGTAATAATACTTAAATCAATTAAAAGAAGTAGTTTAAATTTCAGGTAACTACAATCAGCATTACATAAGATTTATCTGCTTCATCATTAAAGGTTGAGAGGGCCTGGTAATTTGGGAGAGCAAATGAATTTGGATTAAAGGAAAAATCAACTATGTTGCAAAATTCAACATTTTCTCTTTCAAAATAATCTGTTGGGACAGCTAGGTGGCACAGTGGATAGAGCTCTGGCCCTGGAGTCAGGAATACCTGAGTTCAGATCTAGTCTCAGACACATAATAATTACCTAGTTGTGTGGCCTTGGGCAAGCCACTTAACGCCATTGCCTTGCAAAGACCTAAAAAGAAATCAAAAAGGTCAAGAAAATATTATCTTCAAATCAAGGGATGTGTAAAAAGTTAACAGAAAGAAAAAAAAGATCTTAGCCATTAAAGCCAAATTGTCAACTTTTCTACACAGAAAGAGAATTCTTTGTTATCCATGAGAATTACATTTCTCTTAAGACACTTGAAAAGAGTGTGCTTAGACAGAGGGTGAGGGGTATAAATTGATTATAATTTGATGATATTATAACTCAATAAAGGTTGTATTTCTATTGGGACAATTTATGGGAGTATAGTTGAATAGAGGGTGTGTGTACAAATTGACTATAATGTGATGATAATTTAACTCATGAGATTTGTATTTCTGTTGGGACAGTGGGAGGAAGTGTATTTGAACAGAAGGTATGGAAATCAATTTATTATAATCTGATTATAACTTCATTCATTAAGTTACATTTCTAGTGGAATAATTGGAGAGAATGTATTTGAATAAAGGGTGTGGTACAAATTAGTTAGGATTTGATGTCACCTATGGCTTTTGAGAATTTTTTTTCTAATGGAATCATTGAGGGAAGTGTACTTAGGGAGTTTGAGAATGAAAGAATTATGAAGTGATAATGCTTATAACTCTTGATAATTATATTTTTTCAGGAAAAATTAAGGGAGAGTACTTTGATAAATGGTGTGAGTACTAGACAGGTATTAAATAAATAGGATATTAAAATATGAATTTTATTGGGAAAAGTCACTGTTGTCAATAGATGGCAAACAATTCCTCAAGCAAAGACACAAGGTATCTCTTATACTAAAGAAGAAAAATGGAGAGGATGAGCAATTAGTATATCTTTCTCCCAACACATATGGAGTGAAAACAAACATTCCAATTAGGACTAGACATTTATCTTACCCTACAGGGAAAGAGAGGTGGGAAGAATATAGGATGAAGAGAAATACAGTTAGTAATTATAACTGTGATTATGAATAGGATGAGAAATTTCATTAAGCAGAACCAGATTGCAGAGTAAATTAAAAAGCCAGAATCCTACAATTTTCTATTTACAGAAAAAATTCTTGAAGTGCAGAGATACACAAGGGTAAAAGGTAAAAGGCTGGGGCAGAATATATTGTACTTCAGGTTAGATTTAAAAAAAACACAAAACAAAGTAAAAACAGTAGGGGTAGCAATCCTCATCTCAGACAAATTAAAAGAAAAAAACGATCTCATGAAAAAGAATTAAGGAAGTAAACTTCATCTTCCTGAAATACACCACAGGTAATGAAGTTATATCATTATTAAACTTAAAAGCACCAATTTTAATTACAAATTCTTAAAGGAGAAGCTAAATGAGTTACAAGAAGACACAGATAGCAGAACTACATTAGTGATTGGCTTCAAACTGCCTCTCTCAGAATTAGATAGCAGAAAATGAACAAAAAGGAAATTAAGAATATAAATAGAATTTTAGCAAAGTTAGATATGGTAGATCTCTGAAGAAAGTATAATGGGTTTAGAAAGGGATAGACCTTCTTTTTAGTAATACACAAAAATTGATCATATATTAGGACATTTAAAATCTCAGAATCAAATGGCAGAAAATTAGAAATTTTCAATGATACTTTTCAGGTCAGAAACCAGCAAAAATTATATGTAATAATGAACCATGAAAAGTTAAGCAAAAATTAATTAGAAACTAGGTAACATAATTTTAAAAAACTAATTGATCAAATAGCAAATCACAGAAATAACCAACACTTTCATTCAAGACAATGACAATGTTGAGATATTAAATCCAAGCTAATGGGATGCAACCAACTTGGTTTTAGGGAAAATTTTATATCACTGAATACTTCCATGAATAAAATAGAGAAAGAGGAGATCAGTGAATTGAACATGCAACTTTAAAAGGTAGAAAAAAACTAATTTCAAAAGGAAACTATTGAATAAGAAAATAAAATTATCTTGGTTTTTATAAAAAATGTTTTAGATAAATATTTGGCTAATCTGATTTAAAAAAATGAAAGAAGAAAACCAAATTAATAGGTATCAAAATTGAAAAGGGCAAACTCACTACCACTGAGAGGGAATTAAGGTTAAAGTTTTATTGTCCTTTGATAAGATACATTTCCAAGGCTAATTTGGATTTGTATTTTATTTATTCTTTATTTATTCTTTAAACTGAATCTGTTGATAGTAAGATTCTTTCATTGATCACACACTCCTTCTTTCCCTCTCTTATTCAAGATAATAACATTCTATATAGATATAGAGATAGAGATAGTGATAGACAAAGATATATAAGATGATATAAAATAAAATAGAAGGTAATATTGCACCAGGAAAACAGAATAGGTTTCTAAGTCAATAGTATTGTAAAATGATGAGAAACTATATTATTGTAGGAAAAGAAGTAAAGGGATGATTCTGAAATATATCCTTTTGTTTGTTTGTTTGCAAGGCAGTGGGTTTAAGTGACTTGCTGAAAGCCACACAGCTAGGTAATTATTGAGTGTCTGAGGCTGGATTTGAACTCAAGTACTCCTGACTCCAGGGCTGGTGTTCTATTCCCTGCACCACCTAGCCACCTCCTGAATTATACCTTGAAGGAAGATGAGAGGGAACTTACTGAGTGTTGGACGCAGAACTGTGTCATAAATTAATAAGGACTTAAAGGATTCAAATCAATTTCTCATTTAAAATTGTGGTATAGTTCAAAGAAATATGTTTGGTTTTATTGCTCTTCTTGATTCAAAGAGGACCAAAGTGACATCACTATGTTAAAGTCAACGTCCATTATGTCCAACTGTGTCCAACTGTGTGAGGAGACCAATATGATTTTGGTACACTCTACCATGTTTGAGCACAAATTGTTTTTGTGAACCTTTGAAGTAGAAATATTACTAAAATTGTGCAACTCATATTTCTTTCAAGCTCCTGTAATTAAACTTTGTTCATAGAGTACAGGGATATCATTGATGCAGTCATAAGATTGTGAGCAGTCCTGTGACACTGTCTTTCATGTCACCTTGTCAATAAAGTATCCTTCTGAACTGCATGTGTACATTTCCCTTGTGCAAATTTTCTTTGAATTTTTATTTGGACAAAGCACATTTATCTTTGGGCTTGTATAGACAGTGCATTAGGGTTGCACTCATTTTTTGTGAAAGATTTTATTTATTTTAAATTTTAAAATTTTCCCCTTAATCTTGCTTTCTTCCCCTCCTGCCCCTCCCCCCACAGAAGACAGTTTTTTCTTCTTTACATTGTTTCCATGGTATGCATTGATCTAAGTTGAATGTGATGAGACAGAAATCATATCCCTGAGTAAGAAAAATAAAGTATGATATATAGCAGAATTACATAATAAGATAACATTTTTAAAATTAAAAATAATGGGTTTTTGTCTTTGTTCAAACTCAACAATTTTTCTCAGGATACAGATGGAATTCTCTGTTGCAGATACCCCAAAATTGTGCCTGATTGTTGCCCTGTTGGTATGGGGAAGTCCATTAAGGTTGATCATCACACCCATGTTGCTTTAGAGTGTTCAATGTTCTGGTTCTGCTCATCTCTTTGTAGAAGAGTTTGAATGCTAAAGTGAATGGTGAGGTGGAAAATGATGAGTTTGTCTTTGGACAGGAAAAGTTCACAATGTACTCAAGGAGGCAATTATAATCAAGAATTTAAAAATTGAGGAAAATGGGGAAATCCAGGTAAGTAGTAGGGGGAAATGATCAGGATAGCATCTGTAGGCCAAGACAGGACAGAACTTTCAAATGGACAAGAGGTGGTTTTAAATAACTCTGGTGGAAGAGTGGTTAGGTGATATGAAAACAAACAAAAAAACCAAGAAGCTAATTTTCAAAAAAATGATTGGGAAATAAGTCAATGAATGAAGGATAAACTGGAATAAATAAGGACAATAAAGATGTTCTTCAACATTCATTTTTGGAAAACTTTATATCCCAAATTTGTCTTCCTTCCTTTCCCCCCCCACCTCCCCAAAGATGTAAGCAATCAAATAAAGGTTATACATGTACAATCATGTTAAGAATATTTCCATCTTACTCATGTCATAAAAGATGAAAGAGGAAAAGGAATACTCACCAGAATAAAAAAATAAAAATTAAAAAAGTGAAAATAGAATATCCTTTAGAGAAATCTTGGATCATTGTACTGCTGGGAATAGTTAAGTCATTCATAGTTGATTATTTCACAATATTATATTATTGATACTCAGTACATTTAACTTTATATCTGTTTATGTAAGTCTTCCCAGGTTTTTCTGAGAGCATCATTCTCCTTATTTCTTACAGAAGAATATTATCCCATCATAATTACATGCAATTTTTTAGTCATTTTCCAAATGATGAGCATCTGTTCAATTTCCAATTCTTTACCATCAGAAAAGAACTGTCATAGACATTTTTTAAACAAATAGGTCCTTGGTGTTTTTTTCATATTCTCTTTTAGAATATACACCCACTACTGGTATTACTAGGGCATAGGGTAGGCATGGTTTTATACCCATTTGGGCATAGTTCCAAATTGCTTTTTCAAAATGTCCGAATTATCTAGTGAGCTCTCCTTCTGAACCAAGAAGGCAGTGTGAAGTTATGTTCCTGGAGCTTTTTCTTACCAAAGTTAAATGAAGCCTCTGCACTGACATTTAAGCTGCATTTCTCACCAAGAAAAATAGAAGATCTAAGGAAATTTACAATAGTCCACATCATTAAGGATCTTCAGTGATGGTCTGACCTTTGGGAGGGGAGGGGAGGAAAAGTAAAGCCAAAGGAGGCTAGAAAGGGGGAAAATCATTCAAAGGCATTAAGTCACAGTGAAGTCCAGTTCCCAATAGGTTGAAAACAGTATGGGTCCCAGCAGCTAGAAAGAAAGTCACTAGGAAGTGTTCCAACACCAAATAAAATTAGATTTCTGGGAACACTAGGGTGAAAGCCAAAAATAGATCGGTAACAAACGACAGAATCTGGACTTAAAGGAGGGGAAAAAACTCTGCAAAGGCAAAGCCTAATGATAAGCCCAAAACATATCCTAGTCTCTTCATAAAAGGCTTGGATCCTTACTCCCTATACCCAAGGAGAAGAGCTATAACAATAAAGATGAGCAAAAATCTAAAAGATCACTCACTATGAAAACACCATTTTGCAGATAAAGATAGTAACAATATCATGTCAGAAGAAGAAAGCAGTGAAAAATTACAGGGCAATTTTCAAAAGAGTGAATGAATTGAACTGAAATCCAAAGGTTCATAGAAAAGCTTAAAGAGGACTTAAAAATCAAAGAAGAGAGGAAGAAGAAAATGGAAAAAATGAGTCATACAGGAAAATTATGAAAAATTAACCAAATAAATCAACTCTATTAAAAGTAAAAATAATCAAATGGAAAAGGAAACACAAAAGCTAATTAAAAAAAAATAAAACCCCCAAAATTAGAATTGAGCAAACAGAAACCAAAGAATCTGCAAGACTATAAGAACCCATCAAAAAAATAAAAAGGCTGAAAAATGAAGAAAATGTAAAGTACCTTTTAGGAAAAACAACCTAGAAAATAGATCCAGGAGAGATTATTTACAAATCACCAGAATAGAAAGCCTATATTAAATGGTTGAATCAGCTCACAACTTTACCAATAGTATGTTAATATCTCATTTCCCTATATTACTTCCAACATCTGTTATTTTCCTTTTTGATTCTATTAACTAACCAAATAAATATAAGACAATACCATATTATTATTTTAATTTGCATTTCTTCAATCAAGAATGAGTTTGAAAATTTTTATGACTATATATAAATTTGATTACTTTATGAGAGCAGTTCATATCTTTTGATTATTTAACAATTAAAGAATTGCTCTTTTTTATATAATTTTGAGAGAGTTTTCAATATGTTTGTCCTTTAACTGAGAAACATGCCCCAAAGTTTGTTTGGTTTTAGTTTCTATTGTTGTTTATATTTGCCTCTTATTCTGTTTTCTACTCAGTGGCCCTATTTATTCTATTTTTCATTCCTTTCACTGTCTCTCCTCAAAATGTTTTGTTTTTGAAAAACCCCTCCCTTTATCTTGCCTAACTCCTATCACTCTCCCCTCCTTTTTTTTACACTTCCTTCCAACTTTCTTTTAAGGTAAGACAAAAATTTCTATGCCCAATCAAATGTGTTTGTTATTTCCTCTTGGAGAATTCTGAGAAGAGTACTGTTCACTCATTATACTTAATGCCCTCCTTTCCACCATCCATTGCAAAAGTTTTTCCTTGCCTCTTTTATGTGAAATAATTTACTCCATTCTGCCTTTTCGTTTTCCTTTCTCACAAAACTCTTATATACCAATTTTGCTTGTAGTGATCATCACTCCATGTTATAGCCTTCATTTATCTGCTCTCATGACTTCTCAGTATCATCTTCCGATGTCAAGATGCAACATGTTAGCCTCATTAAGTTCCTTATGATTTTTTATTACAGTTAATGGACTTCTGACATCCAGAATATCATATTCCAACTCTTCAGATTCTTTCATTACAATGTATTTGAATCTTGTTATCTTCTCTATGGTTCTACAATATTTAAATAGTTTCTTTCTGACAGCTTGCAGTGTTTTCTCTGGGGCTTGGGAGCTCTGAAATTTGACTGTAATATACATTTTAGTTTTCATTTGAGACCTTATTCATGAGGTGATTAATGAATTATTTCAATTTCTATTTTACCTTCTAGTTATAGAATAGCAGGCAATTTTCCTGAATAACTATCTAAAAGATGATGTCTAGCCTCTTTTTTATTGTGACTCAGGTCAATATTTTTTTCCTTGCTTATTTTATGTCATTTTCCAATTATATGCATAGGTATTTTCCACATTCATCCATTTGAAAATTTCTGTGTAACAGTTTTTAAATTAATTTTCTTGGATGTATTTTCCAGATCAATTGTTTTTCAAATAAAAATACTTCATACTGTCTTCTATTTGTTATTATTTTCGATTTGCTTTAATGTTTTTTGATTTTTCATTAAGTCCTTAACTTTCATTAGCTTAGATATAATTTTTAAGGAATTATTTTCTTCAGTGAACTTTTTTTTCTTTTAGTTTTTGCAAGAAATGCGAGTAAGTAATTTGCTCAAGGATACACAGCTAGGTAATTATTATGTTTCTCAGATTCTATTTGAACTCAGGTCCTCCTGACTCCAGGGCCTGTGTTCTATCCAATGCACCTCCTCTCTGCCCTTCTGTAAACTTTTGTAATGCTTTGTCTATTTAACCAATTCTGTTTTTTTTTTTTAATATAGCTTTTATTTTAAATAAAATTATTGAAATTTATTTTTCCAAATAAATGCTATGTAAGTTTTGTTTTGAATTGTTTTGTTTTGTTTTTAACATTCATCCATCTGCCTATGTATATGTCTAAGTTACAAAATTTTCTTCCACCTTCCTTTCCCACAGCTGGGTTAATTTTGGTATGAGAAATTAGGATTAAAGGAAAGAAATGCATGAGATATTTACAAAAAAAGGAATGCAATGTTCCTCAGAGTCTGAAGGATGTTTTCTGATTTGTTTTATTTTATTTTTCCTCTGGATGGGGAAAGCATTATCCATAGCTAGTCTAATAGGCTTGTCCTTACTTTCTGAACTGCTGAGTGCAGCTGGGTAGATCATCTCAAAATATTGTTGTTAATACGTAGATTGTTCTTTTGGTTCAATTCTATTTTTTAAGGAATTATTTTTTGTTCAACATATATTTTTTGCTTCTTTTACCATTTAATGTAGTCTGGTTTTTAAAATTTTATTGTCTCCAGTATTTTTTGTCTTCTTTAACTTTCTTAGTTTTTATGATGTTCTTATATCACTATTATTTCTCTTCATAATGTTCTATTTCTCTCACGTGATTTTCAAAATTACTTTTTGAGTTCTTACATGGCCTTGACTAATTAATTTTTTGGGTTGAATAGTTGTTGCCTTTTGTAACTGAAAAAAACCATGACAGCAATTGAATGGAGGCATTGTATTGATAAAAGAATGAGATATGGAGACATTCAACTCACTTCCCCTTCTGGAACTGTCTGTACCCTGTGTTCTGTTAGTATAAAATACTTGACTACAGGTGACTATAGGTCTGAATACAATGGGAGGCCTTGTTCATGTGGACATATTCTCTCATGTAATTAAGGCATCACAGCATCAAAGTGGAAATGGGCAGAACATTATAGTTTTTTGGGACAAATTTATGACATTTCAATCAAGTCTGTCTCCTCAATTGTGTAAATTGTAAGTGCAGTGATTTTTATGATGATAAAATTTTGATAGCATATTTAGCAACCTGACACTAGAGGATATAATCATTAGCAATGAAATTTTATGGTAATGAGTAATCATTTTCACTATGGACTAGAGAATTCAAAGTAAGCCTGAATCACTTAATGGAGTAATCAAGGAAAAAAATAGAATATGATTTCAGTTCTTGGAACTGGGGTCATAATTAAGAGGGATGACTCGGAACATTCACATTGTTAAATTAGAAGTGAAAGTCTTGGCCTGGCACAAGAAAAGTCAGAGTGAAAGCATTTGTCAAGCATGTTTTTGTTAATCAAGAATAAAAGTCAAATTTTCCAATATAAGACTCCATCATAGTTTCAGTCATAAATAATGCTGTCTAGCAATCTGTCAGAATTACTTCCATGACCTGATAGACAGATTTTGGGAAACAAATTTCTTTGGGTTACAGTGGGAATAGGTTTTCAGAGCTGAATGGCATTGAACATCAAGTGACAAATTAGTTTTGCCTTACTGTTGAAGCCTTAACACCATTTGTATGGAGATTAGGAGGTAGGAGTTTTTATCTCATTATCTTCTTCTGAGTGTTTTGATCTTCTCACCATAGTAAAATTTCAATTTTCCAATTTACTTTCTGTTGTTTCTCATTTTCCTAGCCTATTACTTGACTTTCACTTTTTTTTTGTTAAAGTAGGGTTCTATACCAAGTTTCTGAAGTTTTGTGTAGCTATTTTCAGAGCTACTTCATGAGAAGCTGTAATTTTTAAGTTTGTTTAAGGTTATATGATCCATGGAGAGGAGGCTAGGTTCTGTGAGTGACTACAAGTACTCTTTTTTTGTCCTGGAACAGTAAAGAAGTTTTCTCCACTGGGTTCCAAGTTCTGGTCTGCTTGTTCTGGTCTTTGTGCTGAGAATTGCATCCAATATTGACCCAGATCCAAAACTGGAAAACAGAGGTCTGCCTAAATACTAGCAAAGTGATCCCTTCTGATCACATTTAATCTCCCCCTGCCACCTATGGGTTGAGGGCTCAAGAAACAAAGACTGCTCTTACTGATGCAGTGGTGCCTGAACCCAGCTCCTTTATTTTCTGGGACTGGGGTGACCTGTTCTATACTATGGTCCTCTCCCATACTAATGCAGCTAAATAACATTGGTCTGGAAAATTGTTTCTTATGGGTTCTGCCTGTAAAGAATTTTAGAGTCATTATTTTAATGTATTTGGAGAAGTTTGGTGGAGAGTTAAGGTGAGTATTTGCCTTTGCTCTTCCATCTTGGATCAACCTACAGAAAGAAATTTTGGAAGCTATTGATAGAAATGAAGGAAGGAAAGAAAACTTAGTTTTAAAAAAGGGAAGCAAAATTCGAAACTATCTGTTGTTGTTGACTTAAAATGATAAAAACCTATGCATGAGGATAGAGTAAGAAGCAAATAAAGGAGATTGAGAAAATTGATTCTAAAGAAGACATGTAATATTCTTCAACTGTTATAAATTCCATGTTAAAGATCTGTTTCAAGAAAAAAAGATTGGTATCAATCTTGGAGACTAAAAAAAGTTTGGTAAGGTATTTATACTAAGAGAGATATGCTAAGGTGAACATACATAAATACATACATGAATATGAACATTATCATTTAGTAGTAGTAGTAGTAGTAGTAGTACTAGCATTGATATTATTAAAGCAGCCCCTACACTGTCCTAGACACTCAGCTAATTGATGAGAACACAAAAAAAGAAAGAAAAGACAATTTGTTCTCAAAGCAGTTACAATCTAATAATAATTAACTGAAACATTAATTAAAATCACATATAAGGAAAAAAAAAGCATTACATTGAGTTAAGCTCTGTTGCAATTGTATTTTCATTATTCTAACTATCCTAACTTTTTATTTTTGCTTATTTTTATCTGGGTTAGACAAGTTGAAATGCTAAAACCAAAATATTATAATAGATCATATGGAAACTTTTAAATTTAATTTGGAGCTGCTTTTCTAATGAGAAATTAGATCTTAGATATTACTATTTAACAGTGGGGAAAATTATACTGATATGAATTTTGACTTGGGATAGCTGAGCTGTGGCGTTTTTACCTGCAGTAACAATCAGTTCTCCTAGAAACTATCAAATGGTTCTCTGATCTCATCATTTCTTTTGAGCTAAGGAGATTGCAGTCCACCATTGTTAGTCCTCCTTATGCATCTGGTGCATATCCTTCCATGAGTTTTTCCCAGGGATTTTGTGCTTGAGACATTTCTGGATTATTTATGACATAATAAGGACTCCAGAGGTTTCATTTGTCAGAGGACCAGGTCATCTTCTATTTCTAAAATATAAATCCTTGATATCATAATTTAGTCCTCTTGTTCTTTGAATATTCTCTGTGATTATAGTTTGCAGCCTGCTTGCACCCACCATTTGTCTTCCATTGCATTCTGAGAATGTGTGACATTCAATTGTTTTATTCCATGTCTTACTGCCAGACACCAAGACCAAAGAAAGTTGAGATTCAAAAAAGATAAGCTTTGTTTTTCGAGGAAGCTAGGAGTCATTAACAGAACCTGCAGTTTCTCAAAGATTGTTCAGCTTTTTATTTGTATTGTCTATGCCAAGTACTGATACTGATTGGCAAGTTATAGGATTTCCATAGAAATATATTGCAATGTGAGTAATAGACATTCTTTTTCCTCTTGAACTTTCCTGTTCAGGCAAAATTCGTTTGAGTGTTTACATATCTTTTATTGTAGGATTATTAGTGGTTGCGGATTTGATTCAGGCAACACAAACAGATATAATCTAGTAAATAATTTTGCCAGGCAGGCTAAACTAGGTTGAGGGAAACCAAGGGAGTCTCAAGCTCATCAGTGAGTATTGAGAGTTATCTACCCCCAAAATTATGTGAAGTCTTCCAGTGGTGGAATGGGTGGAAGAGAACAATTCATTCCAATGATCATGAAGCCACTTGAAGCAGGTGCTGTGGAATTCTTGGAGTTTGCTTAGACATGGAAGATACCAAAGCCAAAAATTGAATTTCAGCCATCACTAGCTGTCTTGACTCTGCCTTGCTATGTTGAATCATGGTAACTTTAGGAAAAAGAATGAAGCAGGTGAATTTGTGCAGCTTTACCTCACAAATCCAATTTAATAATTATCCAATTACCAAACATAATACAAAAACTGAAGTTATCAATGAATGGAGATAACATATAGGAATGTTTTACAAGTAAAATGATTATTTAGCTTCAATGGAAAGGCACATGGTGATGAATTATTTTTTCCAATTTCTCTTAATGAAAATTCTTTCAATTTATACTGAATGTGTGAAGTATTTATATTCAGAAATTTAAAAGATAGTGATGTGGCCCTTGAACTGACAATTTTCAGGTCAAACCTATGGCAAAGTTATTTCCCTAAGCAATAGCTTGAGGGGTCTTACCATAAATGTTACAGGAATCTAGAGACTCATTCTAGTGCACTTAGTAACACCTGATTATCTATAGTATAAAGGTTATATTGT
The DNA here is from genome assembly GCF_037893015.1 of Macrotis lagotis. Taxonomy (NCBI): domain Eukaryota; kingdom Metazoa; phylum Chordata; class Mammalia; order Peramelemorphia; family Peramelidae; genus Macrotis; species Macrotis lagotis. The sequence continues at coordinate 51,926,604 of NC_133662.1, forward strand.
TTAGTGTTTGCAAGGCAGTGGGGTTAAGTGACCACAGAACTAGGTAATTATTAATTGTCTGAGGCCGGATTTGAACTCAGGTACTCTTCACTCCAGGGCCGTTGCTCTATCCACTACGCCACCTAGTCGCTTCTAGAGTAAAGTTTTAAAGACATACCAATAAATATTTTCACACAGACATGACTTTCAGATTTAGCTGCCTCTTTTCCAACCAAATCTGCTTCCATCAGGAATTAGAGAAGTCTGAAAATAAGCATGAACAAATGATCAATTCCTTCATGTCCAAGAAGAGACCATATTAGATGCTTTATTTACAAACAGTAGTTGGATAAAGGGGAAAGACCATATATAATATTGAGTTTTCTGTGGAAGAAACATTCATCATTAATGGTATTTGTTAAAGAAAGATTTTTATTAATTTGGGTTTTACATTTTTCCTCTCTTCTTGCTCCCCCCCCCCCCAAAGAAGGCAGTCTATTAGTTTTTAGTTTGTTTCCATGGTATACAATGATCTAAGTTGAATGTGATGAGAGAAAAATCATATCCTTGAGGAAGAAAAATAAAGTAAAACAGATAGCAAAATCACATAATAAGATAACAGCATTTTTCCTAATTTGACCATAATAGTCTTTGGTCTTTCTTCAAACTCCACAATTCTTTCTCTGGATACAGAAGGTTTTCTCCACCACAGATAACCCAAAATTGTCCCTGACTCTTGCACTGATGTAATAAGCAAGTCCATCAAGGTTGATCATCACCCCCATGTTGATGTTAGAGTGTACAATGTTTTTTTCTGGTTCTGCTTATCTCACTTAGCATCAGCTCATGCAAATCCTTCCAGGTTTCCATGAATTGTCATCCCTCCTGGTTTCTAATAAAAAATAGTGTTCCATGATACATATACCACAGTTTGTTAAGCCATTCCCCAATTGAAGGACATTCAATTAATTTCCAATTCTTTGTCTCCACAGACAGGGTTGCTATGAATATTTTTGTACAAGTGAAGCTTTTGCCCTTTTTCCTAATCTCTTTGGGGGTCATCTTTTATAATATAAAGCTTTTCAGGTCTCAAAAATTGCTACTAAAATGATGTAGTACATGAGATATTATTCTCTAATTTTCCTTTTACTTATTTTATTATATAAATGTATATGTCAGGGTCCGAGGAAATACGTGTATAAAAGGTTAAAATAAACCACAGCATTGACTTTTATTTTAAAATAATTATCTTTATCATAGGATATTTCTTATTCATAGTTTGCTATATATTAAAAATATTTTTGTCACCTACAATAAAAAGATGAAATAATGGATTGGACAAATTTGAAACTTCTGTTCTTGACCTTATCTTGGAGAACTTACAAATTTACTGACACTATAATGTTTTGTGAGCTATGCAGCAAGGAAAATTACAGAAAACTTCATGAAATAATCAGTAAAGTAACAGAAATATTTGCCTGTATTTTTTTTGCAAATTGTCTCACAATAACTCTCCTAAATAAAGGAAAAAATGCAACATATTCTTGTTTGTCACACAGACATTGAAAGATAATAATACACCTGATGAATACTGATGAAAAATATTGTATTTCTATGTATTTTTATTTTAAAATTAAGTAACAAAAAAGGCCCACAGTCATTATGTGTATAGCAAAAAAGAGAGGATTCATAATATAAAGCAATAAATTTCTGTTTCAAGAAAACCTATATAATAAATTTTACACAAAATGTTCAAAATTGTTCATCATTGCCTTCTTGTAGATTTTCTTCTGTCCACTGTACTATGCTGTGCACTGTTAATTTTTCATGCCCCTGTAGTTCTCTATATAATTCATAACAATATATACCTATGTACATATATGTATATATGAAATATGTGTCTATATATGAAATGTGTGTATACCCTCTTATAAAACACATATACAAACATATACATACATATACACATACATGTATATATATTCACATAAATGTGCATACCCACAGACAAATATACATATACATGTACTTATACATATTTATATATACATACATGAACACATGCCTGAATATACGTAAATGTATACACATAGCTACATATATATTTATAGAAGGTTATATAATGTGGTTTCAGTGCAGCACTCATTTTATTACACTTTCTGAAACCATCAACTCCTTCTCACTCCTTTACTTAATTCTGCTCACTAACTTGCCCCTCTATACCTTAACCTACCCCTCTCTCCTTATTGTGCCCTCTAACCTATGCCCTCATATTCTAACTCAGTATCCTACCTAATCACTTATTTTGTTCTTAAATCAAGAGATATTTACATATAAAACAGTGTGTGTACACATGTGCACATATATACATGTCATGCATATATGCACATATATGAATTCATATATATGTATTGGATCATTAACCTATTCCCCATTGAGAAAATTAGTTCTCCTTCCTTGTCTGATACCTCTTTATAAATTCCGTCTTCTCACACCTCATTTGTATGATATGATAACCCTTTTAAAAAAAGTGCTCCTATAACATTTTGCTTTTAAGAATCTCAATCCATTCAGCTCTATCCAAGTTTTTCCTTTAAGCTCTCAAGTTACTAATATCAATGGTGAATATAATTCCATTTAGAGATATTAAAATTTTCCTTATTAATTCCCTTGTAATTAGGTTTTTGATGTTTAATTTCTTTAGTTTATTTATTTCAAATTTTGTAATTATTTCAAGTCTTTTTGCAACAAAAATTAGAAAGTTTGACAATTTATTGAATGTCATATTATTTTTTGTTCTGGATTATGCTAAATTTTTCAAAGTTTGATATTTTCAGCCACAATCCAAATTCTTTTTCTCTTCAGTATGTGGTTTTCAAGACCTATGTTTTTTATTATTTATTTATTATTTATTATTTTATACATTTATATATTTATATATATATATATATATTTATATTTTATTTATTATTTATTTAAAGTCATTGAAAGGCAATGTGGTTAAATGACTTGCCCAAAGTCACATAGCTAGGTAATTATTAAGTGTCTGAGGTCAGATTTGAACTTGGGTTCTCCTGAATTCAGGGCTCTATCCATTGTGCTACTTAAATGCCCTGAACTATGATTTTTTTTAAAGCAGTCTCTGCTAGGTATCCTTCAAGTCTATGCATCCACCATATTTCAATTTTTTCTTTGTTGTCTTGGTAGTTTAATATTAGCTCTTAGCCTGGGTATTTGTTAAGTTAGCTATGCAATTCCTATTAGTTTTCCTCCCAACATTCCCTTCCAGGGATAATCAGTAAAGTGTTTTTTTTAATTTAAATTCCCAACTTATTCTAACATTTCAGGAATCTTTTTTTTTAACTTTTTTAATTGAATCTCACAATTTTTACCCTAATCTCTCTTGCCTCCCCCCACCTGCCACAGAAGACAGCCTGATAGGCTTTATATAGTTTCCATGCTATACACTAAATAAAATTGAATGTGTTGAGAGAAAAATCATATCCTAAATGAATATATATATATATATGTATATATATATATATATATATATATATATATATATATATATGATAGCAAAATTACATAATATCATTTTTAAAATTAAAGTTCTTTGGTCTTTGTTTAATCTCCACAATTCTTTCTTTGGATTTAGATGGTTTTACCCATTGCAGATACCTTTAAATTGTCTGTTATTGTTGGACCAATGAAATGAGCAAGTTCATTAAGATTGATGATTAACCCCATGTTGCTATTATGGTCTACAATGTTCTTCTGGTTCTGCTGATATCATCTCAATCAACATCAGTGCATGGAAATCCATCCAGGCTTCTCTGAATTCCCATGCCTCATGGTTTCTAATAGAACATAACATACATATGCCACAATTGCTTTAAGCATTCCCCAATTTATGAACATTCGTTCAATTTCCAATTCTTTGCTACCACAAACAGAGCTGCTAAGAATATTTTTGACAAAGTGATGCTTTTACCATTTTTTGTGATCTCTTCAGGGTTTAGAGCATGTAGTGGTATTGCTGGATAAAAGTGTTTACACATTTTAATTTCCCTTTTGGCATAATTCCAAATTGATCTCCAGAAAGGGTCTATGAGTTCACATTTCCAACTAAAAGTATTAGTGTCCCAAATTAGCCACATCCCTTCTAACAGTGATTATTGTCCTTTCTGGTGATATTGGTCATTCTGAGAAGTATGATGTGGTATCTTAGAGATGCTTTAATTTGCATTTCTCTAATAAGTAATTATTTAGATCACTTTTTCATATGATTATGGATCACTTTGATTTCATCATCTGTAAATTGCCTCTGCATATGATTCAAATATTTGTAAATTAGGGAATTTTTTTTTAATTTGACCCAATTCTGTATATCTTTTAGAAATGAGTTCAGTGTCAAAAATACTAGTTATAAATATTGTTTTCTAATGTATTATATTTCTTTTGATTTTGGTTACAGTGGTTTTGACTGTGCAAAAGCTTTTCAACTTAATGTAATCAAAATTATCTAGTTTCTTTTTAATGATGTTCTCCATCACTTTCTTAGTCATAAACTGCTTCCCTTTAAATCAATCTGACAGACAAACTCTTCCTGGATCTACTAGTTTGTTCATAATATTGTCTTTCATTTCTAAATCCTGTAACCATTTTGATCTTATCTTGGTGTAGGGTGTAAGATCTTGGTCTAATTCAAGTTTCTGCCATACTAACTTCCAATTTTCCTAACTACTCTTTATCAAAGAGAGAGTTTCTATCCCAGAAGCTGGACTCATTGGGCTTATAAAACTGCAGATTACTATAAATATTTCCAGATTTCTCTTTTGCACTTAGACTAGTCCACTCATCTACCACTCTATTTCTTGGTGAGTACCACGCAGTTTTGACAACTGATGCTCTATAATTTTAGATCTGGTAGGGCTATGCATCTTCTTTTGAACTTTTTTTCTTTACATTCCTGGAAATTCTAGACTTTTAATTTCTTCATATGAATTTACTCACAATTTTTATAGCTCATTAAAGAAATTCTTTGCAATTTTGTTTGGCAGAGCTCAAAATAAGTAGTTTAATTATGGTAGAATTGTTCTTTTTATTAAATTAGCTTGGCATACCCATGATAAGGTGCTTTATTTGTCTGAGAAGTGTTTTGTAGTTGTTGTCATAGAGTTTCAGAGTCAGCCTTGACCTCCCAAATATTTTCAATTGTCTGGGGTTTCTTTGGATGGTATTTCTCTTTGTAGCTATTGCTGCTGCTGTATCTTTCTAGTAATATATAGAAATGCTGTGTATTTATGAGGGTGTATTTTATATCCTGTGACTGTGCTAAAGTTGATAATTGTTTCTAATAGTTTTTTAGATGAATTTTAAGGATTCTCTAGGTATACCAACATGTATGTCATCTGTAAAAAATTGAGAGTTTTATTTCTTCCTTCCCAATTCTAAATCCATTGATTTCTTTTTCCTCCCTTATTTCTGAAGCTAACATTTCTCACACAATATTGAATAGTAATGGTGGTAATGGGCATCCTTGTTTCTCTTCAGATATTATTCATAATGCCTCTAGCTTATCACCATTGAATATAATGGTTGTTGATAGTTTCAGGTAGATAAAGCTAATCAATCTAAGGAATAATCCATTTACTTCTAACCTTTGCAGTGTTTTTTCATAGGAATGGGTGCTGTATTTTTGTCAAAGGCTTTTTCAGCATCTACTGAGATAATCATATGATCTCTGATAAGCTTTTTATTGATATAATTAATTATGCTAACAGTTTTATTAATATTGAAACAATCCTGTATTCCTTAGATAAATTTTGCTTAGTCATAGTGTGTTATCCTAGTGATAATTTGGTGTAATTACTTTTCTAAGATTTTATTTAAGAATTTTGCATCTATATACATTACGGAAGTAAGTCTATAGTTTCTCTGTTTTGAGCCTTCCTGGTTTAAGTATCAGCAGTATATTGTTGTCATACAAAGAGATATGCAGAGATCTGTCTTAAAATATTTTTCCAAAGAGTTTACATAGTATTGGAACCAAGTGTTCCTTAAATGATTGAGAGAATTCACTTGTGATTCCATCTGGTCCTAGAGATATTTTCTTAGGGATTTCAATAATGGCTTGCTAAATTTCTTTTAGGTATTTAATTTCCTCTTCATTTAACCTGGGCAACTTTCCATTTCCATTTCCATTTCACTTATATTATCAAGTTTTTTGGTATACAATTTGGCACAGTAATTCTTGAATTATGACTTTAATTTCCACCTCTTTGATGGTGAGTTCACTTTTTTCATTTATGTTATTAGCAATTTGGTTTTCTTCTTTCTTTTTTTTATATCAAGTTAGCCAGAAGTTTTATCAATTTCATTGTGTTTTTTCATAAAAAAAAACAACTCTTGGTTTTATTTATTAGTTCAACAATTTTGTTGATATTTCATTAATTTCTCCTTTAATTTTTAGAATTTCTAATTTGGTATTTAATTGGGGATTTTTAATTTGTTCTTTCTCTGTTTTTTTAGTTTCATGTTTAGTTCATTGATTTTTTTTCTTTCTCTAATTTATTATTAATATAAGCATTAAAATATATAATATATCCCCTGACAACTGCCTTGGCTATGTCCCATATGTGTCGGTATAGTGTTTCATTGTTGTCAATATCTATGATGAAATCATAAATACTTTCTATAATTTGTTGTTTGATCCATCCACTCATTCACTAAAATTAGGCTATTTAGTTTCCAATGAATGTTAGGTCTATCTCTCCATGGACCATTATTTCATGAGATTTTGCATTATGATCTGAGAAGGATATATTCACTATTTCTTCATTTCTTCATTTGATTCTAAGATTGTTATGCCCTAGTACATGGTGAATTTTTGTGTAAGTGCCATGTATTGCAGAAAAATATTATATTCCTTTATATCCCAAATCAGTTTCTTCCAAATGTCTATATTGTCTACATTTTCGATCATTCTATTTACCTCCTTAACTTCTTTCTTGTTTATTTTATGATTAGATTTATCTATATCTTGTAAGCAACATATTGTATGATTCTGGTTTTTAATCCACTCTGCAGTTAGCTTATGTTTCATGGAAAAGTTCATCCCAGTCATATTCAAAATTACAATTACTAACTCTTTATTGATCACCATGCTATCTTTCCTCTGTCCCCCCACCTTTTTTCCACTTTATCCATATTCCCCAGTATTTGGCTTCTGAATACCACCACTTTCATTGTGTTTGGTCCCTTATATACAACCCCCATCTACTTTCATGCCCTTTTCCCTTTGACCCTTCTTCCTTAACTTTCTTTTGTTAGCTCCTCTTTTTCTTACCGCTCAACCTTTCCCCTTTTAATACTTGAAATAAGATAAGTTTCTTCCTGTAACTGAATGTGTGTATGGTAACCTTTAGCCAAGTCTGATGAGAGGAAGTTTCAGGAAGTTCTCTCCTCCTCTTCCTTTCTTGCCCTATATTGCAATAAGTCCTTTGGACCTCTTTATGTAATGTGATTTTACCCCCATTCAATCCCCACCCCCATCCTCTTGTCTTTTTACTGTCACCCTTTTTAAGGGTATATTGTTATAAAATCATTCTATCAGAGTCATGGATGAGTCATGAGTGTCCATCATTTCTCGTAAGTATACTCTCTCTAATAGATTTACATTTCTCAAGAGTTACAAGAATCTTTCTCACACATTTCATCTTGTTGGATAGCAGTTTTTTTTTTTCTTTGTCCTTTCTTTACCTGTGAATGTATCTCTTGACTGTACTGCTTGAAGTTCAAATTTTCAATTTAGCTCTGGGCTTTACATTAGGAAAATTTAGAAGTCTCCTATTTCATTAAATGTCCAGGTTTTTTCCTCGAAGAGAAGGCTTACGTTTGCCAGATACCAAATTATTTGTTGCATTTCAAGCTCCCTTGCTGTTTAGAATATTGCATCCCAGGCCCTTATATTCCTTAAATGATGGAGCCAGGCCCTGTGTAAAACTTATTGTGACTCATTTGTATGTAAATTGTTTCTTTCTGAGTGCTGGCAGGATTTTCTCTTTTATGTGATAGTTCTGGAATTTGGCAACGATATTTATTGGTGTGTTCATTTTTTGATGAATAACAGGAGGGGATCAATGTATTCTTTCAATAACAATTGTGATCTCTGGTTCCATGGTATCAGGGCAATTTTCCATCGCTAAATCCTGTAATATTGAGTTCTGGATTTTTTTTCTCTTCATTGTTTTCAAGAAGATCAATGATTCTTAAGTTGTCTCTTCTGGATCTATTCTCAAGGTCAGTGGTTTTGCTGATGAGATATCTTACATTTTCTACAAAATTTTCGATTTTTTGGTTTTGTTTAACAAATTCTTCTTGTCTCAGGAAGTCATCAGTTTCCATAGATTCCATTATTTTTTTTTATAGAAGAATTATCTTCATTTACCATTTGCAACTCCTTTTTCCAATTGGTCAATTGTATTTTTGAAAGAGTTTTCCATTTTCTCCATTGAGGTTTTTGAGAGAATTGTTTTCTTTTTTGCTGTTATCCAATGTTATTTTATAAGGATTTGTTTTCTTGTTGCAGGGTGTTAATTTTCATTGAGTTTCTTTTCCCAGTTTTTCCAATTGATCTTTAAACTGCTTCCTGATCTCTTCTAAGAAGTCTGTCTGGGATGGAGACCAATTCATATTCTCCTCTGAATTTCTAGCTCTCTCTGAATTAGGGTCTTTGCCTTCAAGGTAGCATTCAAGTGATCCCCCCTTCTGCTGGCTTTTCTCCATTTTCCTAGGATCTTATGTTGGGAGAGGGGCTGGTTCAGAGACCTTCAGTTTTGAAAACCCTGTAGGCTTTGCTCACTGGGCTTAGTAATTCCAAGTTGCTCGGCCAGTAGGGGGTACCAGAAGTAGTCTCTGGAGTGTTTATGATCTTGATTTTTAGCCCAATCCCTAGGCCTAGGGGGGCAGTAGCAGGTTCTGAATTATCCTTGAACAATGTGGGCTGGGCCCTTAGTTTGTTTAGTTAGTCTTCTTATTATTCACTCAGTACCCAGAAATAGCTACTGCCCATACCTGACCCTGGGAGTACTGGGATGGTTGTTACTCTGTTTTCTCTGGAAAAAATCCCTTTCTCTCACAGAGATTGGGGTGGGGATGGGGGTCAACTGGAAACATGGTTCCTGATCCTTCAGGCCAGTAGAACTGACCAGATTGATGTATACCCACGACACTGGAACTCTCCCGCCCACTGTGCTGCTCTCCAGTCTGCTCACAAAGCCAGAGTTTCCAAGGCTGTTGTGAGGTTAATTCCAGTTCTCACCCCACTACCCTAGCACTGGTTGTGTACTCTTTGCCCCTGGCTCACCCACATTCCACTGAGATAGACCATGTTGGTAAATATTCTTTTCCTTTGTTATTTCTGGATTTTGTGGATTTGAAGTCTGTTAACAAGCTGGATTCATATTAATTCTGAGGGAAAGCCAGGAGATATTTGTATAGGCTGGAAGTCTCCCAGGACATTTTTTTTAAATATGTCTTTTATCATTGTATAAAGATTCTTTTTTTGATCATAGCTTTCAGTTACTCTGAATATTATGGTTTGTCCTTTTGATTTGTTTTTCAGAAAAGTTATTTTTTCTTATGACATGTTTTGCATTCTTTTATATTTCTTTTTTCCTTGTACTTTTTATATATTTATTAGTCTCCTATAACTTCACTGGCTTCCCTTTGATACATTATAATTTTTGAAGTTCTTTTCTTCCTTAAGATACTGGATCTGATTTCCAGTGAGTGTATTTCTTTACATAATTTTCTTTATATTGTTTTTCCAGAATTAAAATAATTTATTTTATTTTTCCTCAATCTCTACTGTTTGATTTCTAAAAGGATTTTTTTGAGTTTTTCTATGATTTCTTTTCGACCAAAAAGACATTTGATGTTATGATTTAGGGTAAGAGAGGTTTTAGTTGTTTCAATGTCTTCCTCTGAAGATGAATCCCAGTCATCTCTACCTCCCAAGTAACTGTCTAGGGTCAATTTCTATCTCATTTTCCTGTTCTTTTAAAAAAAATAGCAACTAAGTATTAGATTCTTGTCCTATGGTGTGGGAGGAGGGTATTTCTGTCCTAAAGAATGTTGGTCAGAATCTAACCTCTTCACTCCTTTCACCTTTCAAGCCACTGCTGGAACTCTTCTGCACATGGTGCTGTAAAAGATCTTTCTCCATCTCCAGCTGTGGTAATCTTCAGTTGTCCTTGTAGCCTGGAACAGAGACAGCGATCTCAGTTTTCCTCTAAGTATTCAGAGTCAGCATCTTCCTGTTACTATTTCTTCTGTACTCATTGGGAATGGTTTGGTTCCTTCTTGCCCAGGACCATATATAAGCAGTAAAACTGGGCCTGGCACAACTTTTTTTTTTTTTTTTCACCACAAACATTAGCATTTATTCATTTTCTTTTTTTTTAGCAAATGACAAATACCCAGTTTACCAGATTTACTTTTTTTTTGCCTAGGCTTAACATTATTATTTAAACAACTGTCAAAACTTACTAAGTTTTGCAGCATTCATGCACAACTAGAAAACATCCTTAATTTATTTCAAACCAGAAATGTATTACCATTAAAGTATTAATACCTTTTACTACTAAATACTTTTAAAAAATTGAAATTAAAAAAAAACTTTCATCCTGGAAATGTTAACTTCACAGCAGACTTAAACTACTACTTGGCTCACATTTCAAACAAAATGGAAATTCATGTGTACATTTTGCCCTAGCACTACTGAAGGATCACTGTTCACCTTGGATTAATTTTAATAAAAAGCAAAGTTCATACAGAAATTTACAACAATTTTTAAAGACAAAAAATCATCCTATTAATGTGGTCCCAACAATAAACTCAAAAGTCTATGACAAATAGGTGCTTCGATGAGCCATTTATAAATACTTTAGATTAAGTACAATTATACTGAAAGAGTTCTTGTAATAGCTTAATATTTCTGTTAAATGCATGCATTGAATTACTTATTATCCAAGCGTAGCAGCTGCTCCTTATCATTTATTGTTAAGGACTTTAACTGGACATCTTCTTCAACTTCTACTCTTTCTTGACCATTCTCAACAGTTCTCTTTGTAGTGATCTTTCTGCCATTTACTATTTTAGTTGTAGTTGATTTGGACTTGAAGTTACCCATCCCACTACCACCAAATAATGTAGAAGAGAACGAAGTAAGGCCTCCATGGCCCACAGAACCGAATGAAGTAAATTCTGTATCAAATGATGAAAGTCCACTTCCAAAACCTGGAAATCCACCAAAGGCAGAAAAAAAGGGTCCTGCACCTCTGCTTCTGTTTCCACGAGTCCCTCTGAGACTTCCAAAAAAGTCCTCAAATTGGTCAAAGAAGTCAAATGAAAATGGGTCCCTTCCAACAAAAAATTCCCTGAAGACATCATCTGGGTTCCGGAATGTGAATCCATATTCAAATGTATTATCAAAATGACTTCCACCTCCTCCACCTCCACCATTTAATCCTTCTTTTCCATATTTGTCATAGATGTCCCATTTTTTGGCATCTGATAAGACCTCATATGCCTCAGCTACTTGTTTGAATCTCCTTTCTGCTTCTTCTTTATTTTCAGGATTTTTATCAGGGTGCCACTTAAGTGCCAATTTACGATACGCTTTTTTAATATCCTTGGGTGAGGCATGTCTCTGCACACCTAGAGAGGTTCAGAAGTTCCTGGAACTTTTTCAAAACTGTCTCTGAAATAACCTTAAAAGAAGCCTCTAGGGGGCAGCTAGGTGGTGCAGTGGATAGAGCACTGGCCCTGGAGTCAGGAGGACCTGGGTTCAAATCCGGCCTCAGACACATAATAATTACCTAGCTTTGTGGTCTTGGGCATGCCACTTAATGCCATTTGCCTCGTAAAAAAACAAAAACAAAAAATAAAACAACAAAACAACAAAAAAGAAGCCTCTAAACTGCATCTAAAGCCATAGAATCCTTAAAAACAGAGAATGAAACAACTTTTCATATAAAGATATCTTGGAGGAAATTCAGGAATATTTTGTCCCACATGAGTAAAACAATAGAGCAGTCCAGCTCAGTAAGGGAACTGGAAAACCAGTGGGAAGCCCTTTGTATAGCAAAACTGAGTAAATAAAAATATGGGTCCTAATGCAGCAGACCAGTAAGTAGTAGGGGAGGCCATCATTAAGGACCATTGCCCCAGCACAGAAGGCAAACTTCAAGACCCAGTATGTTATTGAAAAATATACTCCAAAATTAGGTAATCTCAGTGCAAGGAGTAAGCCATAAGTACATGGCACACTAATGGACAAAGCCAGGAGGCACACACCCAACCCTAAACACAAAAAACTTGGAAGCATGCTCTTGTACTCCTGCAGCACAGTTTAACTTTCAAAGTGAGTAAAATAAAGATCACTTAACATAGAAATTTAATATGTTAACAGGGAGGATTAGAACCCAATCTCAGAAGAGCAAAACAGTTACAAAATGTCACCATGTGATGTCAGAAAGGGGATTTGAATTGGTCTCAAATGCAAAAACTTCTTGGAATAACATAAAAAGAATTTTAAAAAACAAAGAATTAGAAGAAAAATTCAGAAATGTAATGAGAGTCTTGCAGGGAATAATGAAAAAAAGAAAAGGAACAGAAAAATGACAGAAAAATAATACCTTTAAAAGTAAAATTGATGAGAAGAAAAGTGACAGAAGATGACAAAAAGGAGGACAGATTGAAGGAGTCAGCGATCAGAAGCAAATCATGGTGAAGAGAGATTAGGTAACAGGAAACAAAAAAGTATAAGAAAAAAGCAAAAGCAAAAATAGACCTAATTAAGAGGGGTAAGAAAGGAAACTTTCTAAAAGGTAACATAAACAATGATATAATATTAATATTAAACATATATTCATCAAGAGTATAGCATCCAAATGCTTAGATGTTATGTTAAAGGATTTAGAAGAAGACATTTACAGTTAAACTGTATTAGTAGGAGAATTCATTCTCTGTCTTTCTGAATTAGATAAGCAAAATTAAAAGGAAAGAAGCTAAGAAGGGGAATAGAATTTTAGAAAAGATAGGTATTTTAGATCTCTGGAGAAAACAGAATTTTGTTATAAAGAAATATCATGTTCTTTGCAGCACATAAAACTTACATAAAAATTGGCCATGCATTAGGACAAAAAAATTTAAAAAACCCATAAAAAAAAAAAACAAAATCCCCCCCAAAATCTCACAATCAAATGTCAAAAACAAAAAGTACTAAAGACTTCCTTTTCAGGTTATGAGGAAATAAAAATTACATATAGTAAATGACCATAAAATAAAAAAAATGAAAATTAAATAGCCTTATTTTTAAGAACAAGTAAATAAAACAATAAACAATAGTAATAATCAACACTGTCATAAAAGACAATGACAATGACATCATACCAAAATTGTGGAAAGAAGCAAAATCATTTATTAGTGGAAATTTTATCTATGTAATTGCTTACATGCATAAAATTGAGAAAAAGGATGCAATGAATCATTCATGCAACTAGCAAAAACTATATAAAGAACAAATTTACAATCCTGAATAAAATAAATTAAAAATTTTAAATTCATCATTAAATTATGAACTTATTAATTATGAAATAATCAGGAAATAATTATGAAAGAGGAAATTAATGAAAAAATTAAGAGTAAATTAATGAAATTTAAAGACAGATAAAACTAAGAATTACTTTTATGAAAAAATATTAGGAGATAAACGTTCTGTATTATTTGATTAACAAAAGAAAGAACTAAATTACCAGTATCAAAAAACAATGAAGAGGGTAAAATCAATCTCACAAAGTCATCCTTTGTTATCATCATCATCATCACTGTCTTCTCTTAGTTCCATTTTACATTTCAAGGAATTAATTTCTTCAGAGACTTTTCTACTTTTCTATCTCATTTTCCATCTAACCAATTCTGCTTTTTAAAACATTCTTTGCCTCCTTGGACTGTTTTTTCCCTTTAACCTAAACTTGTCTTTAAGATTTATTTGCATCAGTATTTTTTGTTTGTGTGTGTCTCCTGCATCAAGCTACTGAATAGGCTTTAATGATTTTCCCTCTTTGCTCTCATTTTTCTTTGCAATCTTTCAACTATGTCCTTTACCTGATTTTCAAAGTCTTTTTTGAGCTCGTCCATTACTTAAGATCAATTCATATTTTGTGGAGGCTTTGGATATAGAAGTTTTGACTTTATCTTCTTCTGAGTGTTTATTTTGATCCAACATAGGACCAAAGCAATTGTCTATGGTCAGATTCTTTTTCTTCTGTTGATTGATCATTTCCCCAGCCTATGACTTGATATTTTTAATTCCTTGGTAAGGTTTAGCTCTGCTTCGAGGGTGCAGGATGCACTTTTCTAAGATTTTCAGGATTTTTCAGCTGTTTCAATTCCTTCAAAGTCCTATGAGAGACTTTGCTCCACTTCCCAGTTCCTCTGCCCTGGAGCTGTGAGGAGAATCCCTTATCCATTATGACAGTAAATCTTCGCTTTCTGAGACTGGTATCTGAGACCTGCTTCAGAGTAAGAAGAGAGAAACTTCTGTAGCCTCCCCCAGCTCCTTTCCTGTATGTGTGCTGAGCACTCTGGAAGTAGCTATGGGATGACTTCATGATCACTAGCTCTGTTGGCTTGCTTTTGGTTCCCAGGGCTACACTGACACCTTCACTGCACTGAGATCCATGCTCAGTCTTGTGTGGCAGAGTTTATCACTAAACATTCAAGTAGTCATTGGTAATCCTTGGACTGAGGTATATAAAATGGCCTCATTGCCATGGAAGAGGCATCTCCAGGGATGCAGGGACCCCATGGGCTGTTCCCAGAAGGTTGGAGCTGGTTCACTCTAGAACTGCCTGGATAGTGGTGTGGCCCTTTCCAACCCAGTTGTAACAGACATTTCTCTGGGATCTTCCCAGTTGTCTTAGGCCAGAAAATCGTTTCATTCAGTATTTGCCACAGTAGATATTGACTCCTTCTATGGCACAGCATGCATTGGCTAAAACATCTTGAGCTGGTGGTCATTGGACCTGGGACTTCAATTGATGGAATCTTACCCACTGCCTTTTGGTGTCCTAGCCTAATCATGTTTCTTGTTCTGGATTTCCCCTACTCCCAATAGGATTTAATTATAGTCATTATTTAAAGTCCTTTGGAGTGCTCTAGGGGAGAGTTGCTGGACCACTTGCCTTCATTTGGTCATCTTGGCTATTTTCCTCTCCAATTCTACTTTTTTAAAGAATGACTTTATTTAGCTATTTTATCTCTAGTTATATTTAAGCAATATTACTTTTACAATATATTTTAATGGATTTTTTAAAAATTTGGTCAATTTTGTTTTTAAAGGACTGTTTTCTTCAATCCAATTGTATGCTTTCTTTTTCATCTAGTTGAATATTTTTTCATAATTTTCATTGTAAAATAATGTGAAATTCTCATCTATTTTTCCAATTTTTCCTTCTACTTCTCTTTCTTGACTTTTACAAATCTGTTTTGAGTTCTTCCAAGAGAACTTTAGACCAATTAAGCTATCATATTATTAATTTGTGTTTTCATCTTTCTTGTCATCTTTCCATGGTCAGATGTGTTTTTTGGTATTTTGTCCACTTTTTTTAGTTGACCTATCCTTCTATGGCACAACAGGTATTGGCTAAAGGTTATTGATCCGGTAGTCATTGGACCTGGGACATTAGTTATTGATATTTTGCCCACTACCCTTTGGTGTCCTGGTTTAATCATGCCTCTTTTCCTGGATTTCCCCTACTCCTAAATTGTATTCAGGGTTGGAACTGGAGACATCATGTCTGAATTGTTGGACCACTGCCTATTGAGTCAGGACTTATGGGACTCCTTTGCTGAACTCTGTTGAATTTGAGAACTTTCCATTGGCTTGCTCAGACCCCAAATGTGTTCGCTTATACCCCCCCTCTACCCAAGTGATATGAATCTATTTGGAAGTCCTTCTAGGACTGAAAAGATATAAGTTTAAAATTGTTTCACTGCCTTTGTGTGAACTTTGTTTCTCTAGAATACATTTAAAAGCTTGATTTACTGTTGTTTCCAAAGGAAACTGGGAAGAATTCCAGCAACTTCCTGGCTTCTCCCTGCTTGCTTGGTTCCTCCCCCATTGATTATCCTTTTGAATCAGCTATATTTTTGTTTTTTTTCATTGTGTGAAATCATGATTGTTGCTTCTTTTCTTTTTTAATTCCACTGAAATATATTAGATTGCCATGCAGCTTTTCATTTTAACTTTGTGTGCATTAGATTTTAAACTATATAACAAAAAGATGCTTATGGGGGAAAATCCAGTACTGGCAAAGAAAGAGAGTGATGGTTCAGTGGAATAGATTATGCACTCAGTACACAGTGATCAATAACCATGGTTATCTAGTGTTTGATAAACACAAAAATCCAAGATTTGAACCTTAAAACTCATCATTTGACCAAAATTACTTGGAAAAGTGAAAAGTTGGACACCAGAAAGAAACTGTAAATCTACCACAAACATTTTATGCCAAGATTAACTCAAAAACGTAAAAGATTATATTGAAAATTAATTAAAGGCTCATGTAAAAATATGCCATCATTTGATGAAAATTACACATCTATCTTATCATCTTGGCTGATCTGGAAGACTTGGCCCATGAACACCCCATGTTCTCAGGGGAAGATTTCCCATGTTTCCAGCTGAGTCCCCCCCCTTGTGGGAGGGCCTGAATTTCTCCAGAAAAATACAAAGCAACAGTCCTGGTGCTCCCACTTTCCCCCCAGGGCCTGAGTTTGGGCAGCAGATCTCCCCCAGCACATTGTTGATTAAATTGATTACCCAGGGAAAGTATTTAGCTTTTCTAGCCTAAGGGCCTAGCCCATATTGTGCAAGGAAAGCAGAATATTTCCCAAGGTCAAGAGAGTGGGCCACTGACACCAATAACAAGACAATTCAGAGGAAGCTTCTGGCATTCCTTAATGGAAGGCCCACTGAATAACTCCATGGAGTTCCTAACCCTGTTGAGCAAGGCTTCTAGACAACTCAAAACCAAAGGTCTGCAAAACAGTCCCTTCCTCAACTGAAGACCCAGGGGAAGGGATCAAAATGAAGAAAGGTAAGTGAAAATTGAGGTCCATGAATGTTACCTTGGAGATAAAGATACTAGCAGAGAAAAAAAATGGAGTTTCAGAGGAGAATATGAATTGGTGTACAGTCTAAAAATACATCTTAGAAGAGATCACAAAAGAGTTTAAAACTCAAATGGGAAAATTGGGAAAAGAAGTGTAAGAGAAAACTAACATCTTACAACAAGTAAACAAACCTTTTGAAAAAGCAATTAGACAAGTGCAAGAAGAAAATAATTCTTTCAAAAACAGAATTGAGCAAATAGAAAAAGACAACACCTGCTTCAACAATAGAACTGAACAATTGGAAAAGGAAATGCAATAGGTAAATGAAGAAAACTTTTCTCTAAAAAGAAAAGATTGGAATCTGTGAGAACCAATGACTACATGAGAGACCAAGAATCAATTAAACAATATGAAAAAAATGAAAAAATAGAAGAAAATAGAAGAAAATTCAAATTCCCTCACTGGTCAAACAACTGCCCTGGAAAATAGATCCAAAAGAGAGAATTTAAAAATCAAGGGACTATTGAAAAGCTTGTAAAAAGGGGAGGTGAGATGGCACAGTGGATAGATCACTGGCCCTTTAGTCAGGATTACCTGAGTCCAAATCTTGATTCAGACACTTAATAACTATGTGTATGGCCTTGGGCAAGCCACTTAACCTCATCTGGCTTGCAAAAACCTTTAAAAAAAAGCTTGAAAAAAAAAAACCTGGACTCTATACTTCAGAATATAGTGAAACAGAACTGCCCTGATATCCTAGAACCAGATGATAAAATAGTCATTGAAAGAATCCATTTATCCCCTCTTAAAAGGGTTCTAAATATCTATATACTAAGGAATATTGTGGTCAAATTCCATAACTCTTAGAACAAGGAGAGAATTCTGAAATTGTCTAGAAAGAAAAAAATTCAAATACCAAGAAGTCACAATCAGGTTTACACAGAATGTGGCTACATCAACATTAAGGAATCTAGGGCCTGGAATATGATATTAAGGAAAGCAAAGGCACATGGAATTCAGTCAAGAATTCACTATCTAGAAAAACTGAGTCTTCTCTTCCAGGGGAAGTGATGGACAATTTTTTTTAAAGAAATTTTATTTACTTTGGCTTTTATGATTTTTCCCATATTCTTGCTTCCCTCTCCCCACCCTCACAGAAGGTAGTCTGCTAGTCTTTACATTGGTTTCATGGTATACATTGATCTAATTTGAATGTGGTGAGAGTGAAATCATATCCTTAAGGAAGAAAAAGTATAAGAGATAGCAAAATTACATAATAAGATAATTCCCCCCCCCACCTAAACTGAAGGTAATAAACTTTTGTCTCTGTTCAAACTTCACAGTTCTTTCTCTGGATACAGATGCTGTTCTCCATCACAGATAGCCCAAAATTGCCCCCGATTTTTACCCTGATGGAATGAACAAGTCTATCAAGGTTGATCATCACCTCCATGTTGCTGTTAAGATGTACAATGTTTTTCTGGTTATGCTCATCTAACTCAGCATCAGTTCATGCAAATCCTTCCATGCTTCCCTGAAGTCCCATCCCTTCTTATCCTTTTTCATAATCTCTTCAGTGTATAGTTCCAGTAATAGTATTGTTGGATCAAAGGGTAGGCACATTTTTGCTGCCCTTTGGGCATAATTCCAAATTATTCTCAAGAAAGGTTGAATAAGTTCACAGCTCCAGCAACAATGCATAAGTGTCCCAGATTTTCCACATCCCTTCCAGTATTGATCATTTTTTTTCTGGTCATATTGGCCAGTGTGAGATGTATAAGGTGGTACCTCAGAGATTTTTAATTTGTATTTCTCTAACAAGTAATGATTTAGAGTAACTTTTCATATGACTTTACACTGCTTTGATTTCCTCATCTGAAAATTGCCTTTGCATATCCTTTGACCATTTGTCAATTGGGGAATGACTTGGTTTTTTGAAAATTTGACTCAGTTCTCTGAATATTTTAGAAATGAGTCCTTTGTGGAAAGATGGACCTTTAATGCAATGAAACACTTTCAACTTTTCCTGATTAAAGACCAGAGCTAAATAGAAATTGTGATGTAAAAACAAGAGACTCAAGAGTTACATGAAAAGTTAAATGGGGAAAAGAAAAAAAAATCTGTTACCCATCAGAATAATTTCATTACCTACCAACCAGGGATGAAGTTTCTCATAACTCAAGAAAACTGTAATTCTCTTAGAGAGAATATATTTAGGCAGAAAGAATGGTTATTCTTGTTATGTCGATGACTGAAGAAATGCTCTCTGAGGTACCAACTCACACCTCTCAGATTGGTGATTAAGAAGAGAAAGGAAAATCATCAATGTTAGAGGGAATTTTGGAAATGTAAGAAACTAAGGCATTGTTGCTGAAGCTGTGAACTGATCCAACATTTCTGGAGAGCAATTTTGAAGTATGTCCAAAGTGCAATAAAATTTTTCATACCATTTGATACAGCAACACTACTACTGAATCTGTATCCTGATAAGATCTTGAAAAAAGTTTAAAAATCCCACATATACAAAAATGTTCATAGCTCTGTTTGTAGTGGAAAAGAATTACAAATTGAAGGGCTGTTCATCAATAGGGAAATGGCTGAATAAATTTTGGTATATGTTTGTAATGAAACACTATTGTTCTATAAGAAACTGTGAGGTATCTGACTTCAGAAAACCCTTTTAAAACTTGCATGAATTGTGTCTGAGTGGGATGAGCAGAACCAGAAGAACACTGTATACAGTAATAACAATATGGTTGATGATTACTCTTCATGGACTTGGCCCATCCCATCAGTGTAAGAAATAACTGTAGTGTTTAAACAAAAACCCAATATGATTATCTTCAGTTTTTATAACTAGTCTTATGTGTTATGTAAGGTTGTTCTTTCTTTCTTCCTTTTGGGTCTCTTTCTTTTCTCACAATACATTCAACTTTGCTCTACAGATATTATGAATGCAAGTGTAAAGAGTTTATCAGATTGCCCTTAGTTGCCAGTGGGGGGGGGGATGGAGGAAGGTTGAAAAAATTGTAAAACTCAATTGCAAACAATTTATATGATTGGTAGAAATTACTATGGTATGCAATTGGGAAATTAATTAAATACATATATAATGAATAAAAAGTTACTTTGCACTAAAACATATAAAATTAAATGTCATCCTATTGATTCCTTAGTTGATCCTCTCAATATGCTTTCTTTAGGCATAATAGACCCTGTGAAGTTTTTTGCTTTTTGGAAAAGTTTTGACAGTGTTGCATGGCATCATTATTTCTAAGATTTGCCAAAATATTTTTTGGTCAATATTGAGGCATCCTTTAGTTTTCTATCTCAGTTTTGCAAATGGATCATGTTTGTTGATGAAAGTAATTGTTAGGGGGTGGCTAGGTGGCACAGTAGATAGAGTAGTGGCATTGGAGTCAGGAGTACCTGGGTTCAAATCCAGCCTCAGACACTTAATAATTACCTATCCATGTGGCCTTGGGCAAGTCACTTAACCCCATTGACTTGCAAAAACCTAAGATGATGATGATAATAATAATAATAATAATAATAATAATAATAATAATAATAATTGTTAGGCTCCTTTTTATACTGCTAATCACAACTGATTGCCATGAATTGAAAGAATTTATTGATGGTTTTATATATTTCATTTTATTTAGTATCACTCTCTTGTTTAAATAGGTTTGATTTTCTTGACAATTATATATTTTAAATTAGCTCTATTTTTTTGTTTTCATGTTAATTATGAATTTTGACTAATAAAAGGGTCCTATTACAGTATACAAAATTTTAATATGGAATTGTTTCCATACCAACTACTAACCAAGTTATTTTTTCTTATGTTACATGATACCCAACATTTCTAATTCTCCCAGCTAAGAGAAGTATAAGAATTTTCTTGAAAAACTATTGTCAACATTTGAAAAAATACTCATGAGAATCAATTGAATAGTCTATAAGATTGTGGCCTTTCCCATTATTATATGATGTTCTTCAAATATATAATAATTTATATTAATATATATTATTTAACTTAAGAGAATCATATAATATAATAATATTATATAATATTATTGAAGTTTAGACTCAGAAATGTGAAGCAAGTTGACAGCCTTTTGGTCCAAATTCCTTATTTTATAAACCATAAAATTATTATCAAGGGAAGTTCAGCAGTTTACATAATGTCACTTAGTAAATTATTTTCTGAGGAGATATTTGAACCTAGACCTTCTCATTTTACAGTAAGTAATCCTCGGTATAATCTTTCCATATGATTTATCATACACAACATGTAATGATGATAGTGAGTTGGTCTCAATTTGCAGACAAGGTTTCAAGTCCTAATTCTACCATATATAAACTTTCTGATGTAAATTTTGCTCAATTCTAATTTCATTAACTGCAAAGAAAATTTAAATTAGAACAGCATTTTGCAATCTGCAGCAAATTATTCTTGATTTCTTAAGTTGTGACTTATTATGATTCTTATTTTACATAGGTTAAACAGTGAAATTATTTCTTCCTACCTCTCTTCTCAATCCTCTAGTTTACTGCTATTTTTAACTCTTTTCTTCTGTACCTATTGCATTGAGTCACTATTATTCACATTGTGAAATTTTACAATGATAAGGTAATTTTCTATAACTCACATTTTATTAATGCACATTTTTTTCCAAAATTCTCCAAAGTTTTTTACTTTTACTTATTTTTACAATGAAAACAAACTCTAATATTACTAAAAGAAAATAACTTATAATCAAATGAGGTCTGCAAGCTACACAAAGATATGTGACATCATATGTGTGTATGTATGTATGTATGGATACACATAAATATTTATGAGGGTGTGTATATGTGTGTTTGCATGGGTATATTAGGTATTGCCATTTTCTTTTCTGTCTCTTCAAGTTATATGAACCATTTCTGATAGAGCCTTAGAAAAATGTTGTTAATTCAGAAGTTTTGGGACCTTGTGCCTTCTTGCTCAATAGTTTCTTTAAACACAGACTGTCTCTGATCTGTGCCTCCAGGCCTCATTTTCTGTTCCTTTCCAGTTTCAATAAAACTTTCTAATAAAATATAATTGTGCTACACCTGGCCCTAGTACTCCCAACCTTACTGAGAAATAAAAGGAAATAACAATTCATCCTGCTACAAATTTAGTTATCCTTAATTTAACTCGATTTAGAAGTAATTTCAGCTTTCTTCTTACTTCCAGATGCCTACTAGCATTAATATCTATCAAAAATCATCACCAATTAGCCTTGTTCAAAATTGGATCTTACCTACATTTTTTTCTCTATTCTCTGTACTATACTACTTTTCTTTTCATACCTCTTTTCAACAGAGCAGTTATGAAAATGTTTTACTATTTGAATAGAGTTTTCATAATCTGAAATTGTCTATAGTATTTCAAATGATTTTGAACTAGTTAGAGATAATATAAGGTACTGTTATGGGAAAGCAAATACAAGCATCATTGGAAAAAAGGCATGTGTTTCACTGATCTGATTGATATAAATGACATTGTTGAAAATGGAGTATTGGAAATAGATGGTAAAAAACATATTTATTCATATTAATATAAATGCATGCTTATTGAAGGTGTTTAGCTGGCTTTATTATTTAATTTTAGTTAATATATTTTAAATATAACATAAAAATTAATAATAATCGAAAACTCTTCTGAATTTTGGATCAATTCACAATTTCCCTAAAAGGTGTGAGAGTATACAGGTTTCCTATTTTGTCCCTCCAAAATTTGCCATTTCACATTTCTGTCATGTTAGTCTATTAGGAAACGTATGGCGATACCTCAGAAGTGTTTGGATTTGCAATTCTTTAATTAATAGTGAAATCAAATCATTCCCCAATTGATAAATGGGGAAATGAAATGAATGGATAGTTTTCAGTTGAAGAAATTAAATCTATCTTTAGTCATATAAAATATGATAAAAATAATTTTATTATATGTCTAAATCCTGAACCCCATTTCAAAATTATCTTGGTATAGGGAATGAGATGTTGGTCCATGCCTGATTTTGTCCATACTACTTTCATCAAATAATGATTTCTTACCCAGAAAATGGAATCTTTGGATGCATCAAACAGCAATTTGGTATGTTTTATACTATGTTTTGTGAATTAGCCTATGTCACTGGTGAACCACTCTATTTCTATCCAGTACTACAGTATTAATAATTGTTGTTTTCTAATATAGCTCTAGATCTGGTAAGTTTAGATAACCTTTCTTTGCATTATATTTATTAATTACCTTGATATTCTTGATCTTTTGTTCATCCAGATGAATTTTATTATAATTTTTCTGGTTCTACAAACTAATATTTGCATGATTTTATTGAAAATATATTCATTTAGTGAAAGCTATTATTTTATTCTATTAATTCAGCCTAACCATGAGCAGTTATTTTTCCAGTTATTAAGATATAACTTTATTTTTGTGAAAATGATTGTTAGTTATATTAAAATAGTTCCTGAGTTTTTCTTGGCAGCTGGTTTTATTTTATGTTCTCTGCCATTGTGTTGAATGCAGAGAGAGAGAGAGAGAGAGAGAGAGAGAGAGAGAGAGAGAGAGAGAGAGATGGAGACAGAGACACAGAGACACAGAGAACCAGAGACAGAGAGACAAAAAGAAAGAGACAGAGAGATAGAGAAGACAGAGACTGAGATTCAGAAAGAGGGATAAAGAGAGACAGAGATAGAGGGGCAGTGAGAGAGGAAGTTAAGATGGAAGGAAATAAGAAAAGAAGAAAGGAAGGGTGCCTAATGTCTCTAAAGTTGCCCAGGTTTTAAAATACAGAGTTGAGATTACAATCTGTTTTCTCAATTTCAAATGTGGTACTCTTTCTAGTTCACTACCTAACTTATCCTACTCAGTTTCTTTGGCTCCCATTACAAGCAGATAAAGTGTTATTGAAATGTTAATAAATATATGTAGTGAGAAATCTCTCTGTCTCTCTCTGTCTCTCTCTGTCTCTCTCTCTCTCTCTCTCTAACTTGATTTTTAACAATGAACAAAGACTGTTGTACTTTCTGTAATGATGTTTGCCATGTTAGAGGAAGTGATACACATCTGCAATATATTGAATTTTTATATAAAGAGCATTCCAATCTCAATGTATTGATTGTCTTCATATTTTGTTATTAGATTTCAGATATTTAGTATAATAAATGACATTCTATAGCTATATGCTTCTAAATTCCATTTTTGCATATAAATTGAGAAAAAAGCTTTAGTAGACAATAATCACCTTTCCTGAATAATAGTTTTAATGAATAATTCAGAATGAAAATAAGGTTTCAATGTCACAAAAGTAACAGTTTCAAATGAAGTTTTCTGGATTAACATGATCTTTCAAATTCCTAACCATGTATTTAACATGTGATTCTATGTGAAATTAATTTGTGAAATTAATTTATCTTATCATTCCATAAGTATTATATATAATTAGCCAGGGAAAAAATTAAAATCTCAAGCACATTTATTCTAAATTATTTTCAAATTACACATATATAAGCATATATATATATATATTTCTGATATTTCTAATAATTCTGATATTCAAGTAGGAAGAGTGGTTTAAGGAATGCAGTTAGCCAAACCACCATCATTTGATAAAGGCAAATGGTTGCTAAATTTTTTGGAATGGGTAGGTTATGCATTTAATTAGAAAAACTCATTTTCAGTTCTTTTTGCATATTCAATGTTAGAATCATTAAATCTTTATTGACTGTCAATTATAGACACTGAAGGCATTTATTGAACTGCACGAAAGTAGGATTGGTAGAGACCCAATTGATTAACTTCTATATCTGAGCAAGGACCATCTACAATTGGTTTGCACAAATGAATTATAATTTGAAGATGTAAGAATGTTTTTGCCATGAACCTACATGAGCAGGTATAAAGGGAAAAGAGAAGTCTGATAAATGTGAAAATAGCTCAATGTTTAATCTATTAAATACATGATATCATCTGTACTCTCTGAACATGTAGAAGAATGGTAGAGGAAAAGTTCAGGCCCTTGGAAAGGACTATAAATATTAATAACAAAGAGTTCAAACAGTGGGATCAAATATATTTTATTCTTAAAACCTCTAATTGTAGCTGCTTAATAAAATTTCTCATCTTTTTATCTCTATTCTTTCCTTGTACACTTAGGAATGTCAAAGGTACCTCAAATATTTTGCACAATATGAGTTTTCACTACTGTATCATTCTGTATCCTTTAGTAGTTAGGGAAAAAATCTGGACTTCACAGAATTTCTGTGAATTTAGGTCAGGGGTAGGGAACAACTGGACTGTGATCTGAATAATGTCTGTAAAATTATTTGGTCTGGCACTCCCAAGACAACTGCAGATAGAACATGGAATTCAGTAAATATATGGGGCGGCTAGGTGGCACATTGGATAAAGCACCAGCCCTGGAGTCAGCAGTACCTTGGTTCAAATCTGGTCTCAGACACTTAATAATTACCTAGTTGTATGGCCTTGGGCAAGCCATTTAACCCCATTTGCTTTGCAAAAACCTAAAAAAAATTCAGTAAATATAAGAACAGTTTTGTTGTGAGTCAATTAAAGTTTTGAAAAAATATATAGCAGGATAATATTAAAATTTTGACTCTTGGCAAAAAAAAAAGACTTCTGGATTCTTGATTTAGTTGGTTAAAAATTTAAATTTATTTAAATAAAATCAATTTCATTTCAGTTCTACATATTCTGTGGAACCTACAGATATCATACAAAGGGGTTCATCCCCCCCCCCCACACACACACACAAGCAAAGTGATCAAAACCCTGATTTTCAGTACATTTATTGGTGTTATATTCTTTCTTATTATTTTATTGAGACTCAGAAAAAGGAAATGACCAATTTTAGGATTTGGAATAACTTTGAAACAGCTAGGTGAGAAGTACAGTAGGTGAAACAATTGCTTCAAAGTGGAAAAACAACATTCCAATAACCATAAATTTGTTTTAATTGGAACACAAGACATGAATTTAATTAGTTTAAATGAAACAGGATCTGAAGTCTGGGACTTTCTTTAGGATATTATACTAGTTCCTTTCATTCCTATTTTATGTTTTTATTTTTAATTTTTTTTATTTTCCAATTTCTTTTTTTTAATTTTTTTATTCTCATTTTGTACAAATGTTTTTTTTTTACATTAATAAAATATACTTGTTTACAAGTAAACAAAATACCCCTCCCCCCATGAATATAAATAGACTTGCTTGGGCAAAATGTAAAGGGGAGAGAAAAAAATTAAAATTAAAAAAAATAATAGTAATAATTGTAGGTATGGCCGGGTGGTGGAATGGACGAAGCACCAGCCCTGGAGCCACGAGCACCCGAGTCCATATCCAGCCTCATAAACCCAATAATCACCCAGCCATGTGACATGCAAGCCACCTGATCCCCACTGCCCTGCAAAAGCCAAAAAGAAGAAAGAAAAAAAAAGACCCAAGATAAAATAAATTAGTAATAATAGTAGGGGTGGCTGGGTGGCAGACAGAGCATTGGCCCTTGAGCCAGGAGCACCTGGGTCCGAATCCGGCCTCAGACACCCAAAGATCATTCTGCTATGTGGCTCCAGGCAGGCCACCCAGCCCCATTTGCCCTGCACCCTCCCCCAAATAATAATAACAAAAAATGTGCTTCAGTCTTTGTTCCAACACCATCAACTCTGCCATGAGTGGATCACATTCTTTATGAAAAGTCCATCACAAAAGTTACTACCAAATATTTCCAGCGTTGCCAGTGCTGATCGCAACTCCCTCCTTTCTGATTTCTCCACTACCGTGTACTATATTTTCTCTCTCTCCTTTCACTCTGACTCTGCTGTAGGGTCGTGGACAGGCTCACCATACAGATCCCTGGTCCTGGGGAAAAGAAGCCCTGAGCCCCCATACCACCCCTTAGGCCCAGAATCCACCTGGCCCTATGGTCCTGGGCAGGCCATCCAATCCCAGCCCCTTGCAAGAAATAAAAAAGAAAATGTGTTATATCTGAACACTGTCCCACCATGGTCCATTCTCTCCTCCTTTATTCACATCCCCACCCCTTACCCCTGCTTCCCGCTCCTTCTTACTCCAGATGTCTATACCCCATTGAGATTATTTGCTGTTTCCTCTTCTAGCCATCTCTGATGAGAGGAAAGGTTCCCTCATTCCCCCTTGCCTCCCGCCTTCCATATCATTGCAATAGCTCATTGTAATAAAAAAAAAATCTTATTATGTGAAATATCTTGGACTATTCCCCCTCTCCTCTTTCTTTCTCCCTTTCCATTTCCCTTTTTTCCTATGGACTACATTTTTACACCATATTTTATCTTCAACTGTAAAAGCTCCCTCTACCTGCTCTATTAACTGAGATGGTTCATATGAATATTATCAGTATCATTTTTCTATATATGAAGTTCATCCTCATTAAGTCCCTCATATTTCCCCCCTCTCCTCCAATCTCCATGCTTCACCTGAGTCCTGTATCTGAAGGTCAAACCTTCTGTTCAGCTCTGGCCATTCCAAAAGGAACCTTTGAAATTCCCCTGGTTCATTGAAAGTCCATATTTTTCCCTGGAAGAGGACATTCAGCCTTGCTGGGTAGTTCATTCTTGGCTGCATTCTAAGCTCTTTTGCCTTCTGGTGTATTGTATTCCAAGCCCTACTAGCTTCCAATGTAGATGCTGCTAAGTCCTGAGTGATCCTGACTACAGCTCCACGATATTTGAACTGTGTCCTTCTGGCTGCTTGTAATATTTTCTCTTTGACTTGGGAGTTCTGGAACTTGGCTATAATATTCCTAGGGCTTGGTTCTTTGGGATCTCTTTCTCTGGGGGATCGGTGGATTTTCTCCTTTTCTATTTTGCCCTCTGCTTCTAGAATATCTGGGCAATTTTCCGGTAGTAATTCTTTGAAAATGATGTCAAGGCTCTTTTCCTGATATGACTTTCAGGTATTCCAATAATTTTCAAATTATCTTTCCTAAGTCTGTTTTCCATATCAGTTGTTGTTTCAATGAGATATTCCACATTTTCTTCTAATTTTTCATTTTTTTGGTTTTGAAGTATTGATTCCTGATTTCTGGTAATTTCATCAATCTCCCTGAATTTTATTCTTTGTCTGATGGATTTGTTCTCCTCAGAGAGTTTTCTTATCTCTTTTTCCATCTGGCCAATTTTGCTTTTTAAAGCATTCTTCTCCTCAATAACTTTTTGAACTGTTTTATCCATTTGACCTAAGTTGTTTTTTAGCATGCTATTTTCTTCAGCATTTTTTTGGACTTCATTGACTAAGCTGCTGACTTCATTTTCATGTTTTTCCTGCATCTCTCTTCTTTCTTTTCCCAGTTTTTCTTCCAACTCCCTCATTTGATTTTCAAAGTCTTTTTTGAGCTCTATCATAGCCTGAGCCCAATTTCTGTTTTTTCTTGGAGTCTTTAGATGCAGGAGCTTGTGCTTCCTCATCTTCAGACTGAGTATTTTCATCCTTCTTGGGATCATTTGCAAAATATTTCTCAATGGTCTTCCTCTTATTTCTTTGCTTGTTCATTTTCCAAGCCTAAGCCTGTTTTTTGGGGGTGCTTCCTGAGCTTTTGGGACACTCCCACAAGGGTCTCAGTGTTTGAGGCTCTGTCCTCCCTCCTGGTCTATGAATGAACATAAGCGCCCTCCCCTCTGCCAAGGGGCCGAGGTGGGGGCCCTGTTTTTCTATGGGGGGGACCTAGACTGAGATCAGGATCTGAATGTGTTCAGAGCCCCAGAGTCCTGTTCCAGGGGCAGAGGATAGAGCTGGGCAATCTCTCTCTCTCTCTCTCTCTCTCTCTCTTCATCACTCCCCTCCCTCAGCTCAATGGACTCATGCCCTGCGGGCTCCTGCTTGCTGGCTCCTCCTGCTTCTGTTTCCTGGATTTGGGCAGCTGAAAGACCAAGCTGCTGGCTCTGTGCCCTGAGGGCTGGGCTCCGTGTGCTCGCTCTGGCAGAGGTCCCCTGCTGTTCCCCCACTTTGTGCTGGTGCTCCCCAGGGTGCAGCTCAGGAGACTCCCCCACTGCTGGGAGCCTCGGCTCCCAGCACCCTGGGGCTGCCTCTGGGAGGCTGAAGTTCTTTGGCTCTGGCGGGCCACCCCTCTGGCGGGCCCCCCTTGTGACCCCAGGGTGCAGAGCCTTTCTGCTCTTTTCCAGGTTACCTTGAGTAGGAGAACTGCCTCACTGGGTCCCTTTGTGGGTTCTGTCTCTCAAAAGTTTAGATAGAGTACTTAGTTTATGAGTTTTTATCAGAGATCTCCTAAGACTTGATCCCTTCATGTCGCCATCTTGGCTCCGCCTCAACCATAAATTTAAAAGAAATATCTAGGCAATATCCTTCTATGAAATCTTAAGTTGCTATGGCTATGGAAGGAACTTTAATAGTGGCTAAGAATCTGAAATCAGTTAGTCATGTCAGATTAACTTTGGAGCAGTTATAGTGCCTACAGATATGAATTTAAAATAAATGCAAGAAAATTGATCACTGAATTACTACTCTAGAATTAACCTTTTGATATTCACTAATAAATGATACAAGGAAAACTGAAGGGATAAGAGAGTACTATTTAAAAAATAAAATAAGTGCTTACTTAGAAGATGATGAATGTCTCTAGCATTAGGATCAAAAATTTGTCAAAAAAAATCAAAGGTCTTACAGACCATAGTTTGAAGATGAATCAGAAGTCTATTTTTTTGTTTAAAAAATAAACATGATCAATCAAAACTGCTTAGAACTGGCTAACAAATAATAGTGATGAATCAGTGGAATAAATTAGGTACATAAGAAACAGTAATTAATTACTGTGGTAATCTACTGTTTACTAAAAACAAAAACTCTAACTTCTTGTCTAAGAATTCACTATTTGACAAAAACTGGTGGAAAATACTTTGGCAGAAGCCAGCTAGAGATTTACATCTCTCACCCCCATGCAAAGATAAAATCAAAATAGGTGCAGAATTTAGACATAAATGGTGATACAATAAATAATAAGGAGAACAAGGACTAGTCTGTCTGTAAGATGTATGGAATTGAGAGGCATTTATGACCAAACTGGAGATAGAAAATATTAAAAATGCAAAATGGATAATTTTGATTAATATTTTTAATTACTGCATAAAGACAATGCAACCAAGATTACAAGAATTCATTAAATTGGAAAAGAAGTTTTAGAGCTAAAATTTCTGTCATTGGAATCATTGCTAAAATATAGAGAGAACTGAGTAAAATTAATAAAACTACAAGACATTCTGCAATTGATAAATTGTCAAAGCTTATAAATAGGCATTTTTGAGATTTCTGAAGAAATTAATTTGACCTATACTCATATGAAAAAAAATTCTAAAATATTGTTCATTAGAGAAATGCATTATCAAACAAGTCTGATATATCACTTCACATCACTTTAAATGGTTAATATGACAAAAAAGAAAAATGATCAGTGTTAGAGGAAATATGGGGAAATTGGGACACTCATTCAAATTTGAACTTACCTAACCATCCTGGAGAGGAATTTGGAACTAAACTCAAAGGAAAATAGGAAGAAAAATTTAGACCTTAAAAGGTAAAGAAAAAATGATGTTTTCAATACTTGTAGTTGGAAAGAATAATTAATTAGTTAATTAAGAAATAAACATGAAAAGTAGGACCATAGTATGAAAGTATTTCTAGAAATACTTTTCTCAGTACTAAAAATATAGTTCTTGGTTCTACAATTTGAGATAGATATACAAAGATGTTTGAATGTTCTACTCAAAAGGAAGATCTGGAAGATTATCATTTTAAGGGACTAGAGTAAGCTTCTTTGTCCTAAAATATTTATTAAAGGTATTCAAATCGGGGTGGCTAGGTGACACAGTGAATAGAGCACACAGAGCACAGGCCCTGGAGTCAGGAGTAACTGAGTTCAAATCCAGCCTCAGACACTTAATAATTATCTAGCAGTATGAACTTGGGCAAGCCACTTAACCCCATTTGCCTTGAAAAACATTAAAAATATTTAAAAAGTTATTCCAATCATCAGATTTTAAGTAAACATATTTTATTTCTAAAGCATTTGACTTGGCAAAAAAAACACAATGACAAAAAAAATGTATTTGCCTTCAATGATCTCACAATCTAAGGGTGGTGATGGGAAAAGTACAAAGGTTTAAATACAGAGAAATTTGATGAACAAGTAATGAAATGTATTTTAATGAAATTGTACCCTGCATTGAATTATCTCCTTTATTGAATGGAACTAACAGAAAAATGTCATAGCATTTTGTAAGATACCCATGGCATTTTAAAATATATAAATGTATCATTTAGCAATTAATTTTCATGTATTTTTTTTTCAGGTCTTTCTTTTTGTGACCCTGTGGATTGTAACATATTAATACTGTCCACAGATTATTTATTTATTTATTTATTTTGTTTTTTTTAGTTTTTGCAAGGCAAACGCAGTTAAGTGGCTTGGCCAAAGCCACACAGCTAGGTAATTATTTAGTGTCTGAGGTCGGATTCTAACTCAGGTACTCCTGACTCCAGGGCCGGCGCTCTATACACTGCACCACCTAGCCACCCCCACAGACTATTTTTGAAAAGATACTGGAGTGGTTTGGCATTTCCTTCTACAGGGTATTAATACAAATAGAGGTTAAAAGGCTTAGCCAGGTCCCAGAGCTAGTATGTGTCAAAGGAGAAACAAACTCAATTCATCCTTATTGTAGGTCTCATTTTCTCACTGAGAAATTTGACTGCCTTTTTTTTTTTTTTTTTTTTTTTTTTTTTTTTTTGCAGTAGGATGCAAGGAATGACTATTCAATAAGTGTTTCTTTGGGGTTAAGTGTGAGAGTTAAAGAAATTCCTAAC
Organism: Macrotis lagotis; assembly: GCF_037893015.1. Classification (NCBI taxonomy): domain Eukaryota; kingdom Metazoa; phylum Chordata; class Mammalia; order Peramelemorphia; family Peramelidae; genus Macrotis; species Macrotis lagotis. The sequence continues at coordinate 51,958,669 of NC_133662.1, forward strand.
TAGTGCTTCAACTATATTGTTTATCAAGCTAAAGCTCAATTTTATTCTTGTATTTATGACAAACTATAAAATTTTAAAGAATGGAAACAAAACTAAGGCTATCATTAAGGCTTCCTCTTTCTTCTTTTCTTCAAGTTGTACTGCTCTAAACATGCTTCAGACCGATAATTCTTCTTTTTCTAAATTTTCAGAATGAGTTGATTGGAACTCTCAAATTTATTCCTCAGACTATTAAAAATCTTTCTTTGTTCTAAGTTCATTTCTTCTCTACATTTCTGACCTCATTTTATTAAATGTTTCTAATCTTCACAAGCAAAGAACAAAATATTTAGATCTAGAACACTTCTAGTTGGTTATTCTTTTTTTCATTATAATATATCTAAGTGCCTATATTATGTACAAGATATAATTGGAGGTTAATGTGGACAAAAATTCAACTTTTTAAGAATGGAACAATTTGGGTTATTTGTGTGCAACAAATGCAACCAGTTCATTAGAAATAAAAATATTTGCATCTCTCTGCCATTTAAAGACAATGAATTTAGTATACAATGAAAGTATGCTTTAGAAAATATTGCCTTTCTGACTTAGATTTTTTCCCTTTTCTGTTCTATTATTAGATATTAGTAGTTAAACAAGGACTAAGTACATTTTATATTAAAATCCATAATTTTGTAAAATATTTTAATACCCAAATATTTGCAAGTACAAATCTTTCGATTTTGCTAGTAAGAATTTTTTCACTTGTTTAGAAGCATAAAAGAATAGAAAACACAATCTGAAGCAATAGAAGGTAGTATTTTCTCTTGTGATAATAGTATAATATAAATGCAATTGTCTTCACTGAAAAGAATACTGCTGCAGAAATAAGACTCTTTGTTTCTGATAGGCACTATAAAAATTTTCATTACTCTGTACCAAATTGAACCATTTAGAAAACCTGTTACTGCTGGATCACACAATTTTTCAGAAAAAAAATTAAATTTTGAGTATCCCAGGACACTATTATTGGATGCAATAAAATATACAATTGTAAGATCAATGAAGGTTGAGATGACTATATTCTCAAAAGCTAAAGAAGACAATCAGTATAATAATTAGAGCATATTAATTACTCTCCAGGAGCAAGAAAAAATGCAAATGATATACAGCAGGAAATTAATAGCAGTTACTGCTCAATATTGCATGGCTTTTCCATTAAGAATAATATGAGAAGTTGTTAAATTATAGAAAATAAAAATGAGGGAAGTATATTAAAGAGTCTCTGGTATCCGGTCTATCTATATAGAGGATCATTAGAAAGGGTTCTGAGGAAGAGATGTAGTCTGTGTGGGTTGGGCAGGTTTCCTTAGTACAAATTAGAAATCTTCAAATATGCATTTGCTTTTACAAGGAAAAAGAAAGGTAGATATCCTGGATCAGCTGGAAATATTCAATAAGCATAATACATTGCTAAATACAATCTCCATATTACATTGCTAAAATATTTTTTAAAAATTACTTTACATAACCATGTCCTCTTTTTTGAAATGCTGGGACTAAAGGAATGATGGATGTAATTTTGCACCCCTCAGAGGAAAGTGAAGTCAGATTAAAATATTACTTTTTTTTAAAAGAACAAAGGATTTAAATAGTTTTATCTTGATCCCACCTTTGTGATATGACAAAATAAAATCTTTTCATTCAAAACATTGTGATAAAATTATACATATAAATATTTTATAATACATGTATAATAAAATTTTACATTTATATATGTGTATGTATGAGTGTATATACAATTTTATATATGCATACCCATAGAGTATATATATATATATATATATATATATATATGTATATATACACATGCATGCATGCATATGTTTTGATTACCATAACTCCGTCATTCCCATTCAATTCTGCCTGTCAAATGTAACCTACTATAAACAGAGTAGGACTGACATTCTGAAAATGTGACATTGGGTTGCCTAAGTCTACAGCGGGTAGAGCACTGATCCTGGACTCACAAGGACCTAAGTAGAAATCCAGGTTTAGACACATATTAGCTGTGTGACACTGGACAAATCACTTTATCCCTCTTGTCTCCAAAAACACACACAACTGTGACATTTAATACATAATTGAAAGTCTGTGTATGTATTGTAATGCATGTATTATCTTTGCATTATGCAACATAATGGACTTAATTTTGACTTTTGATTCATCCAGCTTGGCATTTCATGTGATGTGTTTGCATTTAAATGAAACAAATATAGTGAGACTAAGCAGCTCCATTACACTCCTTCCCCAATCTTGAACCAATCACCTATGTCATGTTTGTCTCTAACTGTTGCATCTAGACCAGACCTACATATAAGTTCATCAGGATATAAATTAGCAGTCCTATTGTTTTGAGAATTTGTCCTATGTTGTTGTGATTCACTCAATGAAAGGATTTAGTCAGTAAAACAAAAGTAAATCATTTTTTTAAGACTTCCCATGTTTTATCCTTTAATCTAGTGATTGTTGACAAGGTATGCATGTTGGCACAAAGAATTTTTCCAACTAACAATTTTAGTATAGATAAAGACAAGATTTTTTTTAATGGTCAGTTATGCTATGGGTTAACACACATAAAATCATATGTGAACATATACACTTAGGCACATAAGCAATTCTCAATTAATTTAAGCTTATTCTCATTTTTACATTGTGTTTAATAAACTCTGCATCTTGAAAATATGCTCAGATACAGCCAAGAAAGTGGAGAGAAGTCAGGCACTGTCCCAAATTCTCCTGGCTTTCCCTCAGAACTAACATAAACCAAACCTTTTTAGCAGAATTTGCATCCATAAAACCCAGAAAAGAACCTAGGAGAAGAACCTCTACCAACAAGGTCTGTCTCAATGGACCATGGACAAGCTGCAGAGAGCAGAGGGCCAGCATGGGGGAGAGTGGGGAGGACCAGGGAATAACCTGAGAACAGTCTTGGAAGCTTTGGCTCTGTGAGCACCCAGTGAGAGACTTCCAGAGTGCAGCTAGACATCACTCAAGTCATCTCTTTCAGTCTGGACCTATTTTCAGTAGATTCCCCGTGTTTCAAACTGAATCCCCTGACTCCAATTCCTGTGAGAGAAAGTGATTTTTCCCAGAACAAATACAGTAACAGCTCCTGCATGTCCCCAGGCTCAGGTTTGGGCAGCAGATCTCCCCTCACACCCCAATGTGGATTTAGGAGATTGACTTTATAACCTAAGGGCCCAGCCCACATTGTTTGAGCATAATCCAGAAACTACAAAACCCTCCCCCACAGACCCTCCCCCAAGGCCTAGGAATTGGACCACTAATCAAGGTCACAGACATTCCAAAGAAAGCCAGCATACTAGCCTAGCTAGCTGGTGAACCCATGTGGAGTTACTAAGTCCAGTGAGAAAAGTCTCTAGGGATTTCAACACCAAAGATCTGTGAACCAACTCATCCTCCAACAAAAGGTCCTAAGAAAATGAAGAAAAGACAGTGGAAATGGGGAGGGGGTCTATTGACAGTTACCTGGAAACCAAAGATCCTAAGGCAGAGAGATTTAGAAATTTTGAGAACATGAATTGGTCTCCAGATCAGGAGACTTCTTATAAGACATTAGGAAGAAATTTAAAATTCAATTGGAAAAATTGGAAAAAGAAACACAAGAGAAAATTAATACTTTGTAAAAGAAAATTATCATCTTGCAACAAAAAACAAAAATACAATTTGACAAGCATAAAAAAGGAAATAATTCTAGCAAAACCACTATAGGTCAAATGGAAAACATTCAAAAAATAGAATCGATCAATTGGAAAAGGAGTTACAATAGGTAAACGAAGAAAATTCTTCTCAAAAAAAAGGATTAGAATCTGTGGATAGTAATGAATTCATGAGACAACAAGAATGTGTTAAACAAAATTTTAAATAATAATAATACATAGAAGAAAATGTAAAATGCCTCATCAGCAAAACAACTGCCCTACAGAATAGATCCAGACTAGACAACTTAAGAATGATTGGGCTTCGGTGGCTAGGTGACACAGCGGATCGAGCACAGGCTCTGGAATCGGGTACCTGAGTTCAAATCAAGACCCAGACACTTAAAAATTACCAAGCTGTGTGGCCTTAGGCAAGTCAATTAATTCCATTTGCCTTGCAAATAAACCTATATTAAATAAAGAATCATTGGGCATCCTGAAAGCATGGAGGAAAATAGAAAACCTGGGATTGATACATCAGGATATAGGGAATCATGGAACCAGAGAGCAAAATGTTTATTGAAAGAATACATTGGAGCATCTAGGTGGCACAGTGGATAAAGCACCAGCCCTGGAGTCAGGAGTACCTGGGTTCAAATCCAGTCTCAGACACTTAATAATTACCTAGTTGTGTGGCCTTGGGCAAGTCACTTAACCCCATTTGTCTTGCAAAAAAATACCTAAAAAAAAGAATACATCAATCTCCTCCTGACAGGGATCTGAAAAAGAAAACACCAAAGAATTTTGTAGCCAAATTCCAGAAGTATTAGATAAAAGAGAAAATCCAGCAAGCAGTCAGAAAGATACATTTTAAATAGCAAGGAGCTGCAGTAAAGATTACACAGGACCTGGCTACATCAATATCAAGGGATAGAAGGGCCTGGAATATGAAATCCTGAAGAAAAAGGGAGCTTGGCATACAGCCAAGAATTCACTATCAAGCAAAACTGAACCTTCTCTCCCAGAGGAAAATATGGTCCCTTAACAAAATAGGAGATCTTCAACTTTTCCTGATAAAAACACCAAAGTTATATATAAAATTTGAACTTCAAACAGGAGATCCAAGAGACACAAGAATAGGTAAAAAAGGGAAAAGAGAAAGAAAACTTGTTATTCAATAAGATAAAACTAGCTATATCCCCACATGGAAGAAAGATTATTATAACTCTTGAGAATTGCCACTCTATTATATAGAATATACTTGGCCATAAGTAATGGACTTTCATCACTTGTTTGTGACTTTGATAGCATGATTTAAAAACAATATCTCCATAAAAAGGGGGGGACAGAAAAGAGAAGGGAGGATGGAGTTGATTTTGATTATATTACATGAAGAAGTTCAAAGGATCTATTGCAATAGAGCAGAAGAAGGGAGGAGGTGAGAACATCTGAGTCTTATTTTCATTAAATTTGGCTCAAGAAGGATTAATATATATGCACTCACTTAAGTTTAGAAGTTTATCTTATCATTCAAGAATTAAGAGGGGAAAGGGGGAGAGGGGCTGAAATGGAAGAGTTGATGGAAAGAAGGGAAGGAATAAGAGACAAAGGGGAAGGGGAAAGAAAGGGGAGAGGAATTGCATATAAGGGAGGCAAACACACTGAAGGGTGTGGTATTCAGAAGCAAAGTACTGGGGAATAGGGATAAGGTACAAAAAAGGGAAAATAACAAACAGAGAGAAGATAGAATGGAGGACAATAAAGAGTTAGTAATTATGACTTTGAATATGAATGGGATGAGCTGTTCCATAAAGTGCAAGTGAATAGCAGAGTCCATTAAAAACCAGAATCCTGCAATATACTACTTACAAGAAACTCATTTAAAACAGAGAAATAAATATAAAGTAAAGGTAAATGGTTGAAACAGAATAGATTATGCTTTAGCTGAAATGAAAATGGGAGGAGTAGCAATTCTTATCTCAGACAAAGATGTTGCAAAATAGATCTCATTAAAAGAAATAAGGAAGGAAACTACACCCTCCTAAAAGGTACCACATATAAGGAACCAATTTCAATAGTAATATGTATGCACAAAGTGGCATATCACCTAAATTTTAAGGGGAGAAGTTGAGTGAGTTACATGAAAATGAAGGCAGCAAAATTCTACTGGTAGGAGATCCCAACCTTCCTCTCTCAGAATTAGGTTAGTCTAACCATAAAATAGACAAGAAAGAAGTAGAGGATGTAAATGGAATGTTAGAAAACCTAGACATCATAGATCTTTGGAGAAAATTGAATGGGGATATAAAGGAATAGACCTTTTTTCTGTAGTACATGGCACCTACACAAAAACTGGCCATATACTAGGGCATAAAAACTGTGTAATCAAATAACGAAAGGCAGAAATAATGAATACTTCCTTCTCAGACCATAATGCAATAAAAATCAAGTGCAATCATGGGCCATTGAGAGACAGACCCAAAATTTCAAACTAAATAACCTCTTTTTAAAGAATGAGTGGATCAAATAGCAAATTAAAGATAGAATTAATGATTTCAACTTGGATAATGGCAATAACGAGACAAGATACCAAAATTAATCGGATACAGTCAAGGCAGTTATCGGGGACATATTATATCTTTAAATGCTTAAATGAATAAAATAGAGAAAGAAGAAATCTATTAACTTAGCATGCAACTCAAAAAAATTAAAGAAAGAACTAATTAAAAAACAAAAAACAAATTAGAAATTTTAAAATTAAAGGAGAAATTAATAAAATTGAAAGTAACAAAACTGTTGAACTGATAAATAAAAGCAAGATTTGGTTTTAGGAAAAAAAGTAATTAATTTGATAAACCTCTGCTTAATTAGATTTAAAAAAGAAAGAAAAAAGAAAACCAAAAATTAAGAGGGGAGGAGGGGGAAAGGGGAGAAGGGCTGATATGGAAGAGGATTTGATAGAAGGAAGGGAAGGAGGAAGGGACAATGGGAAAGGGGAAAGAAAGGGGAGAGGAGTTGTATATAAGGAAGGCAAACACACTGAAGGAAGGGGTGGTATTCAGAAGCAAAGTACTGGGGAATAGGGATAAGGTACGAAAAAGGGAAAATTACAAACAGAGGGAAGATAGAATGTATGGCATTAAAGAGTTAATAATTATGACATATCTCAGACAAATCAGAAGTAAAAAGAGATAAGGAAGGAAACTATATCCTCCTAAAAGGTACCATAGAAAATAAAGTAATTTCAATACTAAATCTGTATGCATCCAATGGTATAGCATCCAAATTCTTAGAGAGGAAGTTGAACAGAGCTACAGGAAGACATAGACAGAAAAACTCTACAATTGGGAGACCTCAACCTCCCACTCTCAGATTTAAAGAAATCTAATCATAAAATAAACAACAAGTAAGTTATGGTGGTAAACTGATTGTTAGAAAACCCCAATGATATACTTATGGAGAAAATTGATGGTGGGGGGGGGGAGAAAAGAATATACTTTTTTTTTACAGTACATGGAACTTACACAGAAATTGACCATGTACTAGGGCATAAAAGCCTAATGATCAATTGCAGAAAGGGAGAATTAGTGAATACATCTTTCTCTGATCATAATGCAATAAAAATCATATGACATATTGGACCAGGGAGACATAGACCCAAAACTAATGAGAAACTAAATAACCTCATTTAAAAAAATGAGTGGCTCAAACAACAAATTATAGAAAGAATTATTTCATTCAAGATAATGGCAAAAATGAAACCACATATCAAACCTATGGGATTCACTCAAGGCAGCTATCAGAGGATATGTCATATATTTAAATTCTTACATGAATAAATTAGAGAAAGAGGAAACCAATGAATTAAATATGCAACCAAAAACACTAGAGGAAGAACAAATTAAAAACCCCCAATTAGATGCCAAATTAGAAATTCTAAAAATTAAAGGAGAAATTAATAAAATCTGAAGCAAAAAAGCTATAGAACTAATAAACAAAACCAAGATTTGGTTTTCTGAAAAAAAAAACATTAATAATAATTCTCTGGTTAGTTTGATTAAAAAAAGAAAGAAGAAAAACAAATTGCTAGTATTATAAGTGAAAAAGATAAACCCATTACCAATGAGAAGGAAATTAAAGTTCAAATTTGGATTTATTTTGTCCTATTGTATGCAAATAAATTTGATAATTAAGTGAAATGAACATTTACAAAAAACTTAAGTTGCCCAGGTTAAATGAAGAGGAAATTAAATATCTAAATTACTCTCTATCAGAAAAAGTATTTCACCAAGCCATTACTGAACTTTCTAAGAAAATATCTCCAGGGCCAGATGTATTCACAAGTGAATACTCTCAAATATTTAATGAACAATTTGTTCCAATTCTACATAAATTCTTTGGCAAAATAGATGAAGACAGAACTCTACCTAACTAATACAATGACAATAATATGACCCTAATACCTAAATCAACAAAAGTCAAAACAGAGAAAGCAAATTATAGACCTATCTCCCTAATGAATATAGATGCAAAAATCTTACATACAATCTTAGTAAAGTGATTACAGCAAGTTATCACTAGAATAATATACTATGATGAAATAGGGTTTATCCCAGGAATGCATGATTGGTTTAATATGAGGAAAACTGTCAGTATAATTGACTATATCAGTAACAAACCTAAGAGCCATCTTATGAATATCTCAATAGATGCTAAAAATTCCTTTGACAAAATACAGCACCCATTCTTTTTTAAAAACACTAGAAAGTGTAGGAATAAATAAATTGTTATTTAGAATGATAGCCAGTATCTATCTAAAACTATCAACAAGCATTAAATGCAATGGTGATATTGCAGAGGTATTCCCAATAAGAGCAGGGATAAAACAAGGATACTGCTATCAGCACTACTATTCAATATTGTACTAGAAATGTTAGCTTCAGCAATAAGAGAAGAAAAATAAATTGAATGAATTAGAATTGGGAAGGAAGAACCAAATCTTTCACTCTTTGCAGATGACATGATCACATACCTAGAGAACCCTCAAAATCATCTAAAAAAACTACTAGTAACAATTAGCAATTTTAGCAAAAGTATAGATTATCAAATAAACCCACATAAATCCTCAGCATTTCTGCAAATGACTAGCAAGAAACAGTAGCAAGAGCTAGAAAGAGAAATTCCATTTAAAACAATGTCAAGACACACATGAAAGGGACTACAAGTGTTAAAATGACTGGAATGAGACTTCCAGGGCTGAACCAAGATGGCAATGCAAAGGTAACATGCTCCCAGAGCCATTCCCTACAAAAATAAATGATAATCTGACTTTCACACTACATATCCCAGCAAGAAAAAGAGACAGATTCAAAGAAGTTTTCAACTGTAGGCATTGTGGAAGAGGATCTTCTATGAAGACAAAGATGAGAGCAATACCATGTCTGAAGAAGAAAGCAGTGAAAATTCACTCACAGGGGAAGTAACAAAACAGTTTATAAATTGAACTCAAATTCAAAAGCTCATTGAAGAAGTTAAAAAATAGTGTGAAAAAACAAAGAAGACAGGAAAATGAAAAAGTGGAAAAAAGAAATGATAATAATGCAGGAAAACTGGGAATAGTTGGCAAAAGAAATCAACTCCATTAAAAGTAAAAATAACCAACTGGAAAAGGAAACACAGAAGCTAAATGAAGAAAACAAAAATTATATTAATTATAATTAAACAGTTAGAAACCAATGAATCTACAAGACTACAAGATTACTTTAAAAAAGACTGAAAAAAACCTGAAAAAAATGTGAAATTCCTTCTAGGGAAAAATGAATTACCTGGAAAAAAGATTCAGGAGAGACACTCTGAGTCATTGGACTACCAGAAATCCTGGACAAACAAACAAACAAAAGCTCATGAAAATAAAAAAAAAATTAAAAATAAAAAAAATATTCTCCAGAAAAAAATAAAAATAAATAAAATAATGTCAGACAGTATAAAATACTTGGGAGCCTACCTGACAAGGCAGTCTCAGACACTCTTATGAAAATAACTTATAAAACTCTTTTCACACAAATTAAATTAGATTTAAATAACTGGGCAAATATCAACTGTTCATGGACAGGCTGAGTTAATATGATAAAAATGACAATTCTCCCTAAAGAGATCTTATTATTTTGTGCGTTGCCAATCTAACTTCCAAACAATTACTTAAATGAGCTAGAAAAACTAGTAACTAAATTCATACAGAGAAACAAAACATCAAGAATATCAAAGGATTAAATGAAAAATGCAAAATAATGTAACTTACCATTACTAGATCTAAAATTGTATTATAAAGCATTAGTAATTAATACTGTCTGATATTGGCTAATAAAAGGAATGGTGGATCAATGTAATAAACTAGGTATAAAAAAGACTGCAGGAAATGATTATAGTAATTTGCTGTTTGATAAATTCAAAGTGCCCAGCTTCTGGGGTAAGAATTCTCTCTTTGATAAAAAGTATTGGAAAAAGTGGAAGATGATATAGGAGAAATTTGGATTAGAACAAAGTTTCAAAACCTATACCAAGATAATATCAAAATGGCTTCAGGATTTAGACATAAAAGAAAATATTATAAGCAAACTATATTTCAAGCAAATTAGGAGAACAAGGAATCATTTACCTGTCAGATATATGGAAGGGGAAGTAGATTATGACCAAGGAAGACATGGAATATCATTAAAAAATAAACTGGATAAGGGGCAGCTAGGTAGATAGAGTGGATAGAGCACTAGCCTTGGAGTCAGGAAGACCTGAGTTCAAATATGACCTCAGACACTTAATAATTACCTAGCTGTGTGACCTTGAGCAAGTCACTTAACCCCATTTCCTTACAAAAGAAAAGAAAAAAATAAAGTGGTGAATTTTGATTACATTAAATTAAAAGACTTTTTGCACAAACAAAACCACTGTGACCAAGCTCAAAAGAAATGTAGAAAATTAGGAATCAATTTTTGAAATTAGTATTTCTGACAAAGGACTCATTTCTAAAATATATGGAGACCTGAGTCATATTTATTTAAAAAAAAACCAAGCCATTCCCCAACTGGCAAATATTAAAAGGATATGCAAAGACAATTTGCAGATGAAGAAATCAAAGTCATCCATAGTCATATGAAAAATTGCTCTAAATCATTGATTAGACAAATGCAAACTAAAGCATCAGTGAGATACCAACTCACACATCTCAGACTCATCAATATGACCAGAAATGACAATGATCAGTATTGGAGCAGATCTGGGAAATCCAGGAAACTAATGCATTGTTCATGAAGCTATGAACTCATCCAGCTGTTCTGGGGAGCAATTTATAGTTAAAGGACTATAAAAAAATGGGCACACCTTTTGATCCAGCCATACCACTACTGGGTATATACCCTGAAGAGATCATGGTAAAAAGGTAAAAACCTCACTTGTACAAAAATATTCACAACACCTCTGTTTGTGGTGTTAAAGAGTTGGAAATTGAGGGGACGTCCATCAAATGGGGAATGGCTGAAAGAACTTTGGTATATATATGCTTTGAAACAATATTGTTCTATTAGAAAACAGGAGGGATGGGATTTCAGAGATGCCTGGAAAGATTCTCATGATTTGATGCAGAACCAGATGAGCATAACCAGACTGTTATGCAACCTAACAACAACATGGGCATGATGATCAACCTTAATGGATTTGATCATTCAATCAGTGCAATAATCGGGGATAATTTTAGGGTACCTGTGGCAGAGAATACCATCTGTATAGAGTGAAAGAACTGCGTGGTTTAAACAAAGACCAAAGATAATTAACTTCACTTTAAAAAAAAAAGCTGTTTTATGTACTACATAACTTTGTTATCTCTTATATTTTATTTTTTCCTAAAGGATATATTTTTTCTCCCAACACATTCAATTTTGGTCAGAGCATAGAATGGAAATAATGTTAAGATTATCAGATCGCCTTCTGTTTGGGGTAGGGTTGTTAGAAGGTTTGGTGGGGAAAAATTATAAAATTCAAACCCTAGCAAAAGGGATAATTAGAAACTAATATTATATATAATTGGGAAACAAATAAAATATGTATATAATAGAAAAAACCAAAAGAAAATATACTCATAGGCCAGTAAGTACTGAGTAGATATCAAGATGTCCTATAACTATTTAGACACACAACATATCACTTTCATGACTTAGTTGAGTAATATTCTTCTATTTACAGGGCAGAATTTTCTCTTTAATTTTGTAATATCCTGGGAAATCTATATCCATCATGACAGTCCTTCAGTATTTGGTAAATATGAGCAGATTATACTAGAAAATGATTGAGTCAGCAAACTCTTCTCAATTTTTGCCTTCTTTCTTGTAGTACATATTTGATTATAGAGTATGGGATCACAGGGCTAGCTAAAAAGGGAATTTTGAAAACACCCTGAGAATAAGACATTCCTCAAATAATGCCATAATACAATTATTGGCATAAATAAATGCAATGAAGGTATGCATAAACTTTTAGTAATAGCAAAATAGAAAGAAAATCTGTTAAGTATGATATCATTGCACTCTACATATACCATTCCTTTTAAAATTATTTCATAAATGCACAAAATGATTATTGCTCAATAAATATACAATTTGTTGACTAGTAACTGCTTATTTTGTTATCTCTAAAGAGTTAAAGAATATTTGAATTTCCTAAGATATACAACCCCCACAAAAATTAATCACAATAAATATGCATGTAGAGGAATGAAAAATTAGTTTCTCTTTCTCAACCTTCCTCTTGAATGTAGAACAAGATATATCATGCATGTGATTTTCATTGTAAATGAGAAAAGCAATAGCAAAATTTATCACTAAAAACTATAAGGTTATTTTACCTATATGGGTCAAATTTCTAATTAATCTTAATTTTTCCAGCCGAACTAATAATGTGATGATCTTGAGCATTTTTGCTAATGTTCAGAATGGATAAAATGTAAAATATGTGCAGTAATAAAGAGTAAATTAGGATTTTTATTTTCTATGTGTATTTCCTGTGATTAGTTGAAACATTAAGTTATGGCAATGACAAAAGCACAAGGATTATCTACTACAATTCCAAAGCAAAGTCTTCAGAGGAAAAGTAGATGACAGAAAAATGAGAACTTTTTTTTATGTTTTGCAAGGCAAGTGGGGTTAAGTAGCTTGAACAAGTCCACTTGGCTTGCCCAGGGTCACACAGCTAGGTAATTATTAAGTGTCTGAGGCCAAATTTGTACTCAGGTACTCCTGACTCCAGGGCTGGTGCTCTATCCACTGTGCCACCTAGCTGCCCCAAGAGAACATTGATGTTTTATCATGCTGTAAACTTTCTAGCAATTCCAAATTTCATTTTTTGGGGGGGGATGGGAAAATGGTATTGATCATGAAGGGATGGCTATTTCTTCAAAATCACTAATGCCCACAGAATAATATTATAATTCAGAAGTATTTGATTAAATTCTTATTGTAAGTGGCGGACAGTTCTCATGGTTATCTGTTTTATAGACTTCACATTCATTTTTGTGTTTTTTTTTTACTGAGTTAAATGATTTCTCTATTCAGTGTCTTGATAACAATGTATCCTCATTAAATAAACAAATCCCTTTGGAAAGAGTAAATGAACAAAGTATTGATAACCCTGGGTCATCCTAAGGGGGAACAATAATCGGCTAGAATAGGGAAGGTAGAGATAGTGAGGAAGGTAGGAAAGACAATAGAGGAATATGAACTCAAAAATGATATGTTTTTCACTATGGGATATAGAATTGACTAGTCAATACTTCATTCATTCTACTCCAACTTTCTTGATAGAAAGATATAAAGCTAAATCTTTGCCAGGGTTTTCAAATTTCCTGTCGGGGAGTTGCTTTGTAGAATGATCTTTACAAACTCATTATTTATTTTAAATAAATGTCATCTTATTTGATTCAAATTCATGTTTTTATTTTCAAATGGAAGACTCATTTTAAAATAGATGTCATCTTAGAATTCAATTCTCAGATTTATGCCTTTTTCTAAATCACTCATAAGAATTTCAAGAATAAAGTCATCCCTGGGAGCTGCTATGTTAGAGTATAAGCAGCAACCCAACTGAACACTCCAAATATTCCTTATGAGACAACTTTAAAATAACTCCTAAAATTAAATTTTGGTGCAGCAGAGACAACAAAAATTCAAAGTGAGACATTTTCTTAGCCTAAGACAACTCTGCAGAATCTTTATTAGGTTCCTTACCAAATATTCCCCCCCGAAAATCAAGGGTAAAACAAGGATGACCTTTATCACCACTCTTATTCAATGATGTATAAGAAATACTAGCTTTAGCAATAAGAGAAGAAAACGAAATTAAATTACTGAGAAACTATTGAAGAAACAAAACTCACTCTTTGCAGATGATAAGGTGATATTCCTAAAGAATCCTAGAAAATCATCTAAAAAGCAACTGAAAACTATTAGCAAATTTAGAGTCATAGGATATAAAATAAACTCATTTAAAATTCATTATACATATATATTACTAACAAGATACAGCAATAAGAGAAAGAAAAATAAATTCCATTTACAATAACTTCAAGGTACATAAAATACTTTGGAGACTATATGAAAAGAATTATAAGACCCTTTTCACACAAATAAAATCAGGACTATATAACTGGGTAAATGTCAATTACTCATGGGTAGACTAAGCTAATATAATAAAAAGGACAATTATGCCTAAATTAAATTGCTGATTTAGTGCCATACCAATCAAACTTCCAAAATTACTTACGGGAATTAAAAAAAAAATAGTTACTAACTTCCTCTAGAGGAACAAAAGGTCAAGAATATCAACAGAATTAAGGGAAAAATGCATGAAAGGCAGCCTATGCATACCTATCTAAAAGGAGAGACTTGTATGACTTGATTAAGAGTGAAATGACAAGTCTGAAGAGTATTATACACATTAACAATAGCCTGGGATGATAATCAACTATGTTAGCCTTCTTCATTTTAGCAGTGCAATAAAGATTTTAAAAGATTTGCAATCTAGAGCACCGGCCCTGGACTCAGGAGTACCCGAGTTCAAATTTGACCTCAGACACTTAATAATTACCTAGCTGTGTGGCCTTGAGCAAGACAATTAACTCCATTGCCTTGCAAAAAAAAAAAACCCTAAAAAAAAAAGGCTTGTAATGTAAAATACCATCCATTTCCATAGGACAGACTTTGGAATTTAAATTAAGATTAATGCTTAGGGATGGCTAGATGGAGTAGTGGATAAAGCACTCCCCTTGGAGTCAGGAGTACCTGGGTTCAAATCAGGTTTCAGACACTTAATAATTACCTAGCTGTGTGGCCTTGGGCAAGCCACTTAACCCCATTTGCCTTGCAAAAACCTAAAAAAAAAGAACAATGCTTATTATCTTCAAGTTTTAATAATTGCCTTCTATATTATATCATTTTTTCCTCCTTAATGCTTTCTTTCTTCCATTTGGATTTCATTATTTTCTCACATCATAATTAAAATTGACCTAAGTTTAGCATGGTTATATATGTAGAGCCTTATATTAGATTGTTTTCTGTCAGGAGGGTTGGGGAAGGAAGAGAGGGAGGGAGGGAGGGAGGGAGAGAATTATCAAACTCAAAACCTTGCAAAAATATGATTGGTAAAAACTACTTTTGCATGTATTTTGAAAAACAAATAAATACATAAATGTTTGGTAAGAAAAAATAAAGATAAATTTGAAATGACTACAAGTTTTAGACATAGAGTGTTACCATAAAGCAATTAGGAGAACAATGTATAGTTTATCTGTTAGATCTATGAAGAGGAAAGGATTTTATGACCAAAGAAGAGATAAGAAATACAATAAAATCAAAACTGGATAATTTTGATTTCATTAAATTAATAAGATTTTGCACAAATAAAACTATTACTACAAAGATTAGAAGGAGTTCAGAAAACTAGGGAAAATTGTTTTAAAGCTAGTGTTCCCAACAAAGAGCTCATTTCTAAAATATTTAAAGAATTGAGTCAAATTCACAATAACATGAGTCTTTCTCTAATTGATAAATGATTGCAGCAAATGAAAAGGGAGTTCTCAGTTAAAGAAATTAAAATTAACAAAAATCTTCTGAAAAAAGGTCTAAATCATTATCAATTTGAGTAACGAAAATTAAAATAACTCAGAAGTATCACTTCACAAATATCAGGCTTGTTCAATTATACCTTAAGGGAAATTATTAAGGTTGAAGGGGAATATGGGAAAAGTGGAACACTAATGATATATTGGTGAAGTTTTAAACTTATTACATATTTTAATTCCTTATTTAGTGCCCTATGATCAATACTATCAAATTGCTTTGTAGGGCTAGTAAATATAGTAACAAGATTCATCTAGAAGGGCAATAGGTCAAGAATATCAAAGGAATTAATAAAAAATGCAAATAGATGTTTCTAAGGAGTAACAGATCTAAAATTAGTCATCAAAACTTTCTAGTATTGGCAAAGAAAATGAATAGTAGTCAAACAATAGATGAAGTACAAAATTGACTAATAAATGAATAGTATCTACTGTTTTACATACTCAATAATTACAACATTCTGGAGAACATATTGGAGCTATGCTCAAAGGGCATGACCAAACCTTTGATCCAGTAATATCACCACTAGGTCTATATCTCAAGGAGAAAATAAAAAAATTGAAAAAGATCCACATCTACAAGACAATTTTTTTTTAGGTTTTTGCAAGGCAAATGGGGTTAGGTGGCTTGCCCAAGGCCACACAGCTAGGTAATTATTAAGTATCTGAGACTGGATTTACAAGACTATTTTTAACAGCTTTCCATAGAAGCTGAATTTAATGAACTGGAAATTTAAGACATGCCCATGGAGAATGGCTGATGAAATTATTGTTTATGATTTCATAGAATATTATTGTTCTGTAAGAAATCATGAGAAGACTTCTGAAATAACTGTAAAGATTTGCAGTAACTGAGAGTTAGGTGAACATTATACACATTAACAAAAACATTTTATGATAATCACCTAGTATAGACCCAGCTCCTTTCAGCATTTCAGTGCTCAAGAAAAATTCTATAAGTTTTATAATGCAAAATGCCATCCATATCTGGGAGGGAGGAACAATGGAGTCTGAATGAAGATTAAAAAATTAAACATTTTCACTTTTTAAAACTTGTCCTATGCTTTTATTTTCTTTTCTCACATTGTTTCCCTTCAGTTCCAAATCTTCTTTCACAACCTGACTAATATGGAGATATGCTAACCTGATTATAAATGCATAACCTGTTATTATCTGTCATGTGGAGTCAGGAGGGGAGGGAAGTTGAAAATTATGAAATTCAAAATTGTAAAAAAAAGATGAATGTTGAAACTATCTTTTACATGTAATTGTGATGCAGGGGAAGGTGAAGGGAATTGTGAAAGTAGAAATTGGTTGGAGTTGTAAATTGACTATCATCTCCTCTTGTGATGTAAATTGACTAGAAATAGAGAATTATGATTGTAACAGAAACAACTGTAAACTTAAAGGCTGCTTCAGTGGAAACCCCCCCATTGATGATGTACCCTTTATTGTTTAATGTAAAATTTAGCTTCACTCTCTGCCTAATTCCTGATCAAGAAAGAGAAAGGGAGTTCAACTTTTGTCCTCTGGATGAGAGGCAAGACGTAAAAACCTGGGCTACAGAGTTCACTTACCTGTGTGGCCCAGCTAATACTGATGTGGCTGTTCTTTTATTTCTCTCTCTCTCTCTCTCTCTCTCTCTCTCTCTCTCTCTCTCTCTCTCTCTCTCTCTCTCTCTCTCTCATTCTCTCTCTCTCTCTCTCTCTCTCTCTCTCTCTCTCTCTCTCTCTCTCTCTCTCTCTCTCTCTCTCCACCCCCAAACCCTTCCTATGTCTTGTTATCTTTTTCATAAATTTTTGTTTTTTTCCACCCGTGCTATCCCTAGTCTGAGTAATGATTCCTCATAGGTAGAACGAAACTCAAGCAGCCAGCAGCTACAATTGAAAAAGTAAAATAACATTCAAAATATTCTAAATTTTTTCAATTTGACATTTTTTACTAATCTTGTTGCTTTTTCTCAATTATTCTTATTTTTGAAAAAAATATTCAATCTGTTTAATGTGATTTTAAAGTCTTTGACTTTTATGAATTTCCTTGGGCACTTAAATATTTGATATTACTCTTTGACATAGGAGAGGCTTCTCTTTTGCTCTGATATCTTCCCTCTGAAGAAGACCCTGTTTTCTCTATTTGCATAGTAAATATCTTTAGTTTCTTCTCCTCTCCAAGCTCATCATTGTTTTATATTTATTTTTTCAGATTTTTTTGTTTTATTTGCTTCTAGTCCTGTTTTTTTTTTTGGGGGGGGGGGGAGATGGTGACTGTTCTCAAGTCTTTCTTAATTTTATTTTTTGAACTTTATTCTGGTCCCAAACTTTCCACTCCATTCCTCCTCCAAGTCACAGCAATGACTCCTCAGGACACAATGATGGAAATGTTCTTATTCACTGTAACCTCTCCATGACTATAATCTTCAGTTTTTCCCTGTAACCGAGTAAAAGAACTCTTTTTGATAAAGAGTCTGTGGCAGCAGTATACCCATGCCACTGATTCTGCACTCTCTTTGCATGTTCTAGCTCCTACTTGGCAGTTCATCTTAACAGTGGAACAGCATAACTGGGCTTGGTGTCCCTTACTGAAACAAGATCCCTTAATATCCTTATGCTCATGTTTCTGATTGTCCACTCAGTTTAGGAGCTGAAAATTCCTGTGGCAGAGGGTGTGGTTACTGAACAGCCCTGCTGCCTCTAGGGTTTTCCATTTGCTGTTTCAGAGAAGTAGCCTGGAGGGTTTTCCTCTTACTTGGGTCAAACTTCAATCCAGGGATTTTTCTTCTATTCTTCTTAAGTTTTCGCCAAAGGACCTCTTTCCTGCCCCATCTCTTGTTTACTTTTTCCAATTTTACTTCCATCCTGAATTGTTTTTTTTTTTTTTTTTTTTGCCTTGCTTGTAGAGAAAATATGGAGGACTTGAAATTTTCTGAACTATTTTACCATCTTCCCAGAATTCTCTCTCCTGCAATGTGGAATTATGCTGAGTATTGTAAAATTGTGCCTGTCATCATTTGATCAAGAAATCATTTCTAAATCTTTAACCCAAAGAGACCTAAGAAAAAGGATAAATGTCCTAAAAAAATACAAGAGGTCTTTTTGTGATAACAAAGAATTGGAAATTGAGGAGATATCTATCAATTGGGAAAAGACTAGCAGCTTGTAATATATTAGAATTGAATACTTGTACACTATAAGAAATGACAAGAAAAATTGGGAAGAATTCTACGTTCAAAAATTTTTATAAAAGCTTCTTTTGTAGTGGTAGATGCAAGACTAATCAGAAGTATAACAAGGTAAACATGAAAAAGAAATTGTAAGAGATTTAATAACATAATTACTTATTACAATTGTACATGAGTAAATGATACATTTAACTTCCAGAGTCTTATCACCATTAGGGTAAAAGTGAAATCAACAACAGATGTAATAGAAAGATATCTAGGGAAACTGATTATTTACTAGACAAAATAGCTAGCAAATGCCATAATATCAAAATTCTTTTTTTTTAATTATTTCATTAAATTCTTCCTTATTCTTTTGTAAAAGAAAGTAATCATAGCTGTGGGTCTGCTATAATATGATTTCATCACTTTGTTGATTTGAAGTCTCTCTTCCTCAAATATACTGTGTCCTTTAGAATTTCTCTATAAGTGTCAAAATAAATGGTGGTACCTGTTTCCATGTTAAATTATAGCTCTGCTGAATCAACCAATCTCTTTTCTTGGAACTCAAAACCATTTCAGATTTACCTAAAAGAAAAAAAAATAGATGATCCTAGCTAATGACCTCCAATTTTACCAACCCATTATCCTAGCTCTGTGGTTCCTATAAGGGAAGGGATCAAGTTTTAAAATTTTTTAAAAATATATTTTGTTTTTTATTGCATGAAAAAATTAACTTTATTTTAAAAATTATGATTGCCTAATTCTTTCCCTCCCTTGCAACCAATTCAGATAGAAAAGAAATTTATATAAATTAAACAGAGGTATTTTATATAAAGCATTTCAATATTAGTATTGTTGAAAATAAAGACTAAAAAAAAGTACAATTCAATATATATCCAAACTCAACTTTTCTCTGGAAGTGAATATCTTTTTTTTTCACAAGGAATTTGTTAGGAGTGTCTCAGATTATTATATTGTTATTGAGAATAAATAATTCCTTCATAATTGATCTTCATATAAATCTTTCAGGTTGTTTTGTTTCTTTCTTTGTTTATTTTTCTGACCTCACCTTGCTTGTCATTTCCTAAAGCAAAATAGTATTCAATCAAAAGAATACACCACCATTTGTTCAGGCATTCTTCAATTTATGGGCATCCTCCTAATTTCAAATTTTTACCAAAAGAAATATTTGTACATAAAAGTCTTTTCCCTTTTTAAAATTTTTTTGGTAACTCTTGTATTGGCATAACTGAGTTAAAGATTAAGGTATTAACAGATTTTTTTTGACTTTAAAAAATATTCCAAATTGATCTCCAGAATGGTTGGAACACTATAACTTTACAATTACTTCCCCAATGTCCTCAAATCACCTCCAATGTTTGTAATTTTTCTTTTATGTCATATTGATTAATTTGATAAGTATGAGGTGAGATCTTATAGTTGCTTTAATTAGCATTTAATTAATCAATTAATTTCATTACATTTATATAAGATTCTTTTAGAAATCAGTCTATTAATAAACTTTAATCATTTGCCAATTGAAAAAATGGTTTTAAATCTTAGAATTTATCCATATAGCTGAAAATTTAGACCTTTATAAGAGAAAATTAATATGAAATGTTTTCCCAGTTTCTTCTTTTCATTTAAATGTTGATTGCACTGGTTTTCTTTGCCAAAAACAAACAAAAACTCTTTAAAACAAATTTAGTAAAGGTGAGAATAGAAAATAAATTCATATCAGCAATCCGAAATGCTACCAATACCAAAAAAATTAAAAAATATATACTTGGGCTTCTACTGCTAAGAAGAAGAAACAAAAATTATAAATTAGTCTCATCAAAAAAAAAGATCAGTTACTTCTGATCTGAGAAATGCAATTTGAAACCTGAGATTTCACCTCAAACTTAACATGCTGCCTAACATGACAGAAAGGAAAAATGAGAAATCCTAAAGAGTATGTTCAGAAATTGTTACCAAAAACTCTTTGAAGAATTTTGAACTAGTTTAACCATTCTTAAATATGGATCAAGACAAGAATAATTCCTAATCTATTTATGTCCAACCTTGTAAGAATACTCTTACCCCTTGTCCCTGTTGTGCTGCAAATTTCCTTACAGGAAGTATCTAGTAAAGTAAGGTCACTCACTGAATTAGTTAAGTATAGAGCTGGTAAATACACTAAGAATTGAGACACTCAAGATTTCTATTAAGAACTTTATTATGGACTACATGGTATGGGAGACATTGGCACAGGACAATTGGCATGCTACCACCAGAGGGGGTACTTTATGAGTAAGGCAGAATTGAAGCAGTTCTAAGGAAATGTGAGTTATAAAAGTTTAAACAGTCCAGGTATTCACAAGGACTATTTGGGTCTGACCATGCTAGAATATTCTGCAGTCATATTGGTTTGATCAGCCATATTCAGACATGCTGCAATTTTTCCCAAATATGGTGATATCATTTTGATCTTCTTTAATGAATGACAAGAATCAAACATATCCATTTAATCTTAGTAATCCCTTCAATTATATTCAATGTTTAATTTTCCTAAGAGAAATACAATTCTCAAGAGATACAATTGTTACCTTCCCTTGTAGGAATGTGTACAGTTTAATGTTCTTCTCTAGTATGTCTTTTTTTCTCCCTTTTCATTTACTTTGTTAATACATTTCCTGAGGCTTGAATTTGAAGATCAAATTTTCAGAACACTTCTGACCTTTTAATCAGAAAATTTTGAAAGTTCCCTATTTCATTGAAAATCCATCTTTTTGCCGATTTTGAATACTAAATTTTTCAAGGAGGTTAATTATTTTTTCTTATTGCTTCTTTTTATGAATTATATGAATATTTTATTTGTTTTTTCCAATAACATAAAATGGTAGTTTCTACCAAATTTTTTTTGCAAGGTTTTGAGTTTTACAATTTTTCTCCCTAAATGAAGGCTAAATGACTCAGGGGATAGAGGACCTGCTCTGGAGTCAGGAGTACCTGAGTCCTAATCTGGCCTCTGACACTTATTAATTACCTAGCTCTGTGACCTTGGGCAAGTCACTTAACCCCATGCCTTGTAAAAACAAAAAAAAAAACAAAACAAAACAGAACAATTTTTCTCTCTCCCTCCCTTTGCTCCCCTCTCTCCCCAATTGAAGGCATACTGATATAGGCTTTACATTTGCAACCAGGATAAGAAAATCAAGGATAAGATTGAAACTGGATTCTGATTCTGTTGATCTCATTTAGCATCAATTCAAATCTTTGAAAGCTTTCCTGAAATCCCATTCCTTATGATTTTTTACAGTATTCCATCACATAAATATAAGACAATTAGGACAGCCATTCACCAATTGATGAGCATTCCCTCAATTTTCAATGCTTTACCACTATGAAAAGAGCTGCAATGAATATTTTTTCTATATGAGGGATTTTTTACAGTTATTTATGATCTCTTTAGGATATCAGTAGTGGTATTGCTGGATCAAAGGGTGTGCACATTTTATTGGCCTTTGGACATAATTCCAAATTGTTCTACAGAAAGGTTGGATCACTAACATTACTTTAGTGTCCCATACTTCTCACATCCCTTCCAACATTCATGATTTACCTTTCTGGCCACATTGGCCAAACTGAAAGGTGTGAAATGTTACCTCAGAGATCCTTTCATTTGTATTTCTCTAATCAACAATATTTAGAGCCATTTCTCATATGATTATAGAAAACTTTGATTTCTTTCCTGAGAACTGCATTCATATATCCATTGAAAATTTGTCAATTAGGAAATGACTTGCTTTTTTTTTTTATAAATTTGACTCATTTCTTCATATATTTTAGAAAGGAGTCTTTTGTCAGAATCATTAATTGTAAAAATTGTTTCCCAATTTACTACATTCCTTTTGATCATGTTTACAGTGGTTTTGGTTGTGCAAAACCTTTTATAATTTAATGTAGTCAAAATTATCCACCTTGATTTTTATAATGATCTCTAACTCTGTTAGTCATAAACTGCTCCCCTTTTAGTATATCTTACAGGAAATCTATTCCTCATTCGCCAAAATTGTTTATTGTTTATTATGTCTAAAACTTGCACCCATTTTTACCTTATCTTGGTATAGAGTGTGATATGTTGCTGTATTCCCAGTTTTTGCTTTGCTATCTTCCAGACTTCCCAATACTTTTTATCATGGAGAGTTCTATTCCAGAAGCTGGACTGTTTGAGTTTATCAAAACATAGATTACTATAGCCATTTCCTACTGTCTGTTTTACACCTAATCTATTCCACTGATACTATTTCTTAGAACCAGACAGTTTTGTTATGATATTATTTGATATGACAGCTTAATAATATAATTTTCCATCTGGTATGGCTAGGCCACCTCCTTTTCCTTTATTTTTATTCATTCCCTTGATATTCTTGATTTTCTGTTGCTTCACATGAGTTTAGTTACTATTTTTTCTAGGTTACTAAAGTAATATTTTAGAAGTTTAATTTGCATGGCACTAAATAAGTAATTTAATTTATAAAGAACTGGAATTTGTATTATATAAGGTTTACATACCCATGAGCAATTGATAATTGTCCAGTTATTTAAATCTGAATTTATGTAAGTGAAGTGTTTTACAAATATTTTTATAAAGTTTCTGAGTCTACCTTAGCTCAAGTATTTTATGTTGTCAGAATTTATTTTGATTGAGATTTCTCTTTTATCTCTTGCTGCTGTTTCTTGTTAGTTATATATGGAAATGATGAGGACTTAAGTAGTTTATTTTATCTCCTTCAACTTTGCTAAAGTTCCTAATGGCTTCCAGTTGATTGTTTTTTTTTGGCAAGGCAATGGAGTTAAGTGTCTTGCCCAAGGCCACAAAGCTAGGTAATTATTAAGTGTCTGAGGCCAGAGTTGAACTCAAGTACTCCTGACTCCAGGGTCAGTGCTCTATCTATCCACTGCACCATCTAGCCGCTCCTTTCCAATTGATTTCTAGATATTTCCTATGTCTCTCTCTCTCTCTCTCTCTCTCTCTCTCTCTCTCTCTCTCTCTCTATCTATATATCATAGCATCTGCAAAGAGTGAGAGCTGTGTTTCTTCATTCTCATTTCAATTCCTTCAATTTCTTTTTCATCTCTTATTGATAAAACTATCATTTTTAATACAATATTGAATTATAGTGGTGATAACAGGCATCCTTGTTTCATCCTTGATCTTATTGGGAATGTTTCTAGCTTCTCCCCATTCCATATAAGTCTTGTTGATTGCCTCAGATAGATAGTGCTTATCATTTTAAGGAACAATTCATTTATTCCTACACTCTCTTGTCTTTTTAGTAGGTATAGTTGTATTCTGTCAAAGGCTTTTTTAGAATCTACTGAGATAATCATATGATTTCTGTTAGGACTGTTATTGATTTAGTCAATTATGCTTACAGTTTTCCTAATAATGAACCAATCCTGCATTCCTGGGATAAACCCTGCTTGGTCACAGTGGATTGTACCAGTGACACCTTGCTGTATCCAATTTGCAAATATTTTACTTAAAAATTTTCCTCTCAAATTCACTAGGGAAAGTGATCTATACGTTTTTTTTTCTCTGTTTTGACACTTCCTGGTTTAGCTATAAGCATGAGATTGGTGTCACAGAAGGAACTAGTGTTCCATCTTTACCTATTGTTTCAAATAGCTTAAATTGAATTGGAACTGTTTCTTGAATATTTGATAGAATTCTCTTATGTATCCATTTGATCCTGGAGATTTTTTCTTAGGAAATTCATTATTGATTTATTGAATTTCTTTTTCTGGGATAGGTTTATTTAGGTATTTAATTTCCTCCTCATTTACCTGGGCAATTTATATTTTTGTAAATATTCATCCATTTCACCTAGACTATCAAATTATTGACATACAGTTGGGCAAAATATTTCTGAATTATTATTTTAATTTCCTCCTCATTGGTGGTGAGTTCACTTTTTTATTTTTGATACTAGTAATTTGGTTTTCTTCTTTTTCTTAAAAAATAAAATTAACCAAAGGTTTATCTCTTTTATTTTTTTTCAGAAAACCAATTATTGGTTTTACTTATTAATTTAGTAGTTTTCTTGCTTTTGATTTTATTAATTTCTCTTTTAATTTTTGGAATTTCTAATTAGATTTTTAGTTAGAGGTTTTTCAATTTGTTCTTTCTCTAACTTTTTAGTTGTATGATCAGTTCATTTATTTCTTTTTTCTCTATTTTATCCATGTAAGCATTTAGAGATATATTTTATCCTACAACAACTACTTTGGCTGTATCCAATAAATTTTTGTATGTTGTTTCATTATTGTCATTGTTTTGGATGAAATCTCTAATTCTTTCTGCAATTTGTTGTTTGATCCATGCATTTGTTTATGAGGTTATGTAGTTTCCAATTTGTTTTAGGTTTTTTTTCTTCATGAAACATTTTTGCAAGTGATTTTTATTGCATCATGGTCAGAAAAGATACATTCAATATCTCTGCCTTTCTTAATTTGATTATTAGGTTTTTATGTCATAGTACATGGTCAATTTCTGTTTAGGTGCCATGTACTGCAATGAAAATGTATAGTCCTTTCTATATCCATTCAATTTTTCCATCATTTCTAAGTTTTCTAATATTCTATTTACCTTCTTAACTTCTTTTCCATTTTTTATGGTTAAATTAATCTAATTCTGAGAGAGGGAGGGAGGTTAGGTTCTCCCACCAGAAGAGTTTGGCTGCTCATTCAGCTTCTCCTCTAAGAATTTGGGTGGAATACTGCTTGGTGCATACATATTTATTATTGAAATTATTAGATTTGATATGGTATATTTTAGGAGGATATAGTTTCCTTCCTTATATCTTTTATTTTTTTCCCTTATATCATTTAATGAGATCTATTTTTGCAGCTGGTTTGTCGGGGATAAGGACTGCTACACCTGACTTTTTCATGTCACGTGAAGCATAACATATTGGGCTCCAGTCTTTTTCTTTTATTCTGTATGTATCTGCCTGGTTCAATTGGGATTCTAGTTTTTATTCCACTATGAAATCTGCTTACAGTTAATGGGAGAGTTCATCCTATTCACATTCCAAGCTATAATTACAAGCACTTTATTCCCTTATATGTTATCTTCCCTCCATGCTCTTTTCCCCTTTTCCCTATCCCCTACTATTTTGCTTCTAAATACCACATCCTTCTGTGTTTTCTCCTTCTGTCCATTCCGCTCACTTTTATTTCTTTTTTTAAAAAATTTATTTATTTATTTTCATTTTGTACAAATAATGTTTTTTATATATTAATAAAATATTCTTGTTTAAGAGTAAACAAAATATCCCCTCTCCCAAAAAAAATATAGACTCACTTGAGCGATAAAGGGGAGAGAAAAAATTAAAATTAAAATTAAAAAAACAATAGTAATAATTTTAGGTATGGCGAGGTGGCACAGTGGACAAAGCAGCAGCACTGGAGCCAGGACCACCCACGCCCAAATCCAGCCCCATACACCCAACAGTCACCCAACTGTGTGACCCCATGCAAGCCATCCCAATCCCATTGCCCTGCAAAAACCAAAAATAAGAAAAGACCCAAAATAAAATAAGATAGTAATAATAGTAGGGGCGGCCCGGTGGCAGACAGAGCACTGGCCCTTGAGCCAGGAGCATGCAGGTCCAAATCTGGCCTAAGGCACCCAACAATTATCCAGCTATGTAGCCCCAGGCAGGCCACCCAGACACATTTGCCCTTCACTCCCCCCCCAAAAAAATGATAATAATAATAAAATGTGCTTTAGTCTGTGTTCCAACCACACCAACTCTGTAGTAGGTGGATCACATTCTTTATGATAATTCCATCACAAAAGTTACTTCTATATTTTTCCACTGTTGCCATTGCTGATCGCAACTCCTTTCATTCATATTTCTCCACTACCATGTACTATATTTTCTGTCTCCTTTCACTCTGTCTCTGCTGT
This sequence comes from Macrotis lagotis, assembly GCF_037893015.1. NCBI lineage: Eukaryota > Metazoa > Chordata > Mammalia > Peramelemorphia > Peramelidae > Macrotis > Macrotis lagotis. The sequence continues at coordinate 51,985,647 of NC_133662.1, forward strand.
AGGGTGGCTGAGTGGTACAGCAGATAGATCCCTGGTCCTGGGGCCAAGAAGCCTGGAGCCCCCATACCACCCTTTACTCCCAGCATCCACCTGGCCCTATGGTCCCAGACAGGCCATCCATTCGCAGCTCCTTGAAAGAAGTAAAAAAAGAAAATGTGTTATATCTGACCACTCTCCCCCCATGGTCCATCCTCTCCTCCATCATTCACATCCCCACCCCTTCCCCCCCATCCCCCCTCTCTCACCTTCTTACTCCAGATGTCTATACCCCATTGAGTATATATGCTGTTTCCTCTCCTAGACAACTCTGATGAGAGCAGATTCCCTCATTCCCCCTTGCCTTCCCCCCTTCCATATCATTGCAATAGCTCATTGTAATAAAGAAAAATCTTATTATAGGTAATATCTTGGCCTACCCCCCCTTTTTCTTTCTCCCATTACATTTCCCTTTTTTCTATTGACTCCATTTTTACACCACATTTCATATTCAAATTCAGCTTTCTGCTGTGCTTCATCTATAAAAGCTCCTTTTACATGCTCTATTAAATGAGAAGGTTCATATGAATATTATCAGTGTCATTTTTCTATACAGGAATACATGCAGTTCATCATCATTAAGACCCTTATCCTCCACTCTCTATGCTTCACCTGAGTCCTGTATTTGAAGATCAAACCTTCTGTTCTGCTCTGGCCATTGCAACAGGAAGATTTTAAATTCCTCTGGTTCATTGGATGTCCATCTTTTTCTCCGGAAGAAGACATTCAGTTTTGCTGGGTACTTGAATCTCGGTTGCATTCCAAGCTCTTTTGCCTTCCAATATGTAATATTCCAAGACCTACCAGTTTTTAATGTAGTTGCTGCTAAGTCCTGTGTGATCCTGACTACAGCTCCATAAGTATTTGAGCTGTGTCCTTCTGGATACTTGTAATATTTTCTCTTTGACTTAGGAGTTCTGGAAGTTGGCTATAATATTCCTGGGATTTATTTTTTTGATCTCTTTCTCGGGGAGATCAGTGGATTCTCTCTGTTTCTATTTTGCCCTCTGCTTTTAGGATATCAGAGCAATTTTCCTGTAATAATTTCTTGAAAACGATGTCAAGGCTCTTTTCCTGATCATGATTTTCAGGTATTCCAATAATTTTTAAATTATCTTTCCTAAATGTGTTTTCCATATCACATTTTTTTTCAATGAGATGTTTCACATTTTCTTCTAATTTTTCGTTCTTTTGGTTTTGAAGTATTGAGTTCTGATTTCTTGTAAAATCAGCAATCTCCCTCAGTTCCATTCTTTGTCTGAAGGATTTGTTTTCCTCAGGGAGTTTTCTTATCTCCTTTTCCATCTGGCCAATTCTGCTTTTTAAAGCATTCTTCTCCTCAGTAACTTTTTAAACTGTTTTATCAATTTGACCTATGCTGGTTTTAACATGCTATTTTCTTCAGCATTTTTTGGATCTCCTTGACTAAGCTGCTGGCTTCATTTTCATATTTTACCTGCATTTCTCTCATTTCTTTGCCCAATATTTCTTCTATCTCCCTCACTTGTTTTTAAAAGTCATTTTTTGAGTTCTGTCATAGCATGAGCCTAATTTCTTTTTTTTTTCTTGGAGTCTTTAGATGCAGGTGCTTGGACATCCTCATCTTCAGATTGAGTGTTTTGATCCTTCTTGGCATCACAGGCAAAGTATTTCTCAATAGTGTTCTCTTTTTTCTCTGCTTACATGCTTTCCCATCCTGAGCCTGGTTTGGGACTGCTTCCTGAGCTTCTCAGACACCCTCAAAAGGATCTCAGTGTGTGAGGTTCTGTCCTTCCTCCTGGTCTGTGAATGACCATAAGCACCACCCTCTACCATGGGGCTGAGGTGGGGGGCTCTGCTGTTCTATGGGTGGTCTAGAAGGCGATTAGGATTTGAATGTGGTCAGAACCCCAGAGTCCTGTTCCAGGGACAGAGGGCAGAGCTAGGCAGTCTCTCTTCACTCCCCTCCCTAAGCTCATTGGGCTCATGCCCTGGGGGCTCCTGCTTATGGCTCTGCCTGTTTCTGGTTCCTGGATCTGGGTTGCCACACCCCACTGCTAGGCTGCTAGCTGTGTGCCCTGAGGTCTGGGCTTCATGTTCTCCCTCTGGGAGAGGACCCCCGCTGTTCCCCCCAAGTTGTGCCTGGTGCTCCCCAGGGTATAAATCAGGAAACTCCTCCGCTGCTGTGAGCCAAAGCTCCCAGCGCTCTGGGGCTGCCTCCAGGAGGCTGAAGTTCCTTCAGTCTGGTGGGCCGCCCCTCCACCCCCAGGGAGCAGAGCCTTTCTGCCCTTTTCCAGGTTACCTTGAGTTGGAGAAATGCTTCACTGGGTCACTCTGTGTGTTTTGTCTCTCTAAAATTTAATTAGAGTTCTCAGCTTACAAGTTTTAAGAGTGCACCTAAGAGACCATCCTCTCTTGTTGCCATCCCAGAAGTACTCTTGAAAGGTTAAATGTTTTAATAAATTGTCTGGTTTTCCTCTTTAGGAAGAGGAAGTTATGCTCAACTTAAAGAAATATACAGGTCTTTTTCAGTTAAGGATTTGGCTCAGGGAGTGGACTAGAATTTGACAAAACATTTTGATATCATTTTCCCACCTTTTTACCTCAAAAGCATGCAATATCTGCTATTCCTCCCCTTGAGGTTCAGGAGGATGGGGTGATCTTGGTCAAGTCACATAACCCTGATTGCCTCTAAAATTAAAATCTCTGCCATCTCCTCTTGTTATAATTCATATCTTGCCACTGGATCCAGATGTCTCTAGCTGTGTGGCCTTGGGTAAGGCATTTAACTCCATTGCCTTGCAAAAACCTAAAAAAAAATTTTTTAAATAAAATAAAATGCTTGAAGACTGCAGTCTGCTTCTTCTTCCTCCTTCCTGCTCTTCCTAATCTCTTTTTTAGTTCTTTTCAGGGATCTCCAGGCACCAGTTATGTGCTCCCTCCTCTGGCTTAGGATGCTGATCCACTCGCCAAATTCCCTTTGTCACTGCTTAGTGTGCAGGATAGAACCCTGCTCTCCTGGTGGGCTGGCGCCCACTAGAGAGAAAACTGCCAGGCTCATTTGTACTTCTTCTCTTTCTGTCAGACCCTCCTTCCACCCTCCCCCTTTCTATTCTAAATGCTTAAAAGGCATGATAAATTTCTAAACTCAACTTTATATGTGTGTGTTAATCCCTCTTAGAGTTAAAACTGTTGTAAGATTCAGGTGATTCTCACCTTCTCCTTTCTTCTCCTCTATTGCTATAAGTCCTTTGCACCTTTGAGGTAATTTACCCAATTTAATATCCTCTTCAATCCTATCTCTTTATGCCCTCCCTATTTTTAAGGAGATATAATTTTTAATTCATTCCATCCGAGATATGGACAAGTCTTGAGTGTCTATTATTTCTGGCTAAGCATATTCCTTCTAATAGAGTTACAATTCTCAAGAGTTATGAGAATCTTTCTTCCAGGTGGGGATATAGTCAGTTTTATCTTTATTGAAGAATAGCTTTTTTTTGTTTTCCCCTTTTTACCTTTTAATATATCTCTTGAGTCTCCTGTTTGAAGGCCAAAATTTCTTTTTAGCTCTGGTCTTTCATCAGAAAAAGTTGAGTTTCCTATTTTGTTTAATGGCCATCATTTCGTCTGGGTGAAAAGATTCAGTTTTGTTTGATAAGGAATTCTTGGCTGCATTCCATGCTCCTTTATTCTCTGAAATATATCCCAGGCCCTTTGATCCCTTAATGTTGATGAAGCCAGGTCCTATATAATCCTATGACTCCTTGCTATATAATTTTTTTTTTCTTTCAGGCTAATTACAGGATTTTCTCCTTGATCTGATAGTTCTGGAGTTAAGCCACAATATTCCTTGGTTTTTTATTTTAGGATCCATTTCAGGAGGGGATTGACTTATTCTTTCAATGAATATTTTGTCCTGTGGTTGTATGATATCTGGGCAGTTCTCCTTCTCCGAATCCTGAAACCTTTTTTTTCTCTTTAGGGTGTTCAGGAAGTCCTGTGATTCTTGAATTGTCGCATTCTGAATTGGCTATTTTCCAACTCTATTGTTTTGTCAATGAAGTATTTTGCATTTTCTTCCATTTTTTTCATGTTTTTGGTTTTGTTTAACAGATTCTTGTTGTTTCATGAAGTCATTAGTTTCCACAGAATCCAATCTTTTGTTTTTAGAGAAGAATTTTTTTTCATTTACCTTTTGTATCTCCTTTTCAAATTGGTTAATTCTATTTTTGGAGGAATTTTCCATTTTACCTATAGTGTTTTTGATAGAATTATTTTATTTTTGCTTTTGTCCGATTGCATTTTCAAAAAAATTGTATTATAAAAGAAAACAATTTTTTTTGTTTTCTTGTTCTGAGGTGTTAATTTTCTCTTGCATTTTCCCCCAATTTTTCTATTTGATTTTAAAACTCCCATCTAATTTCTTCTAAGAAGACATTTTGGGCTGGAGACCAATTTATATTCTCCTCTGAAGCTCTGATCCTCTCTGCATTACCTTCTTTATCTTCAAGGTAGCATTCAATGGATACTCTTTTATGCTGGCCTTTCTTCATTTTGATCTTTGCAAATGGAACTTGTGTCAGGGGAGGGGCTGGTTCAAAGATCTTTTGTGTTGAGATTCCTTGAGACTTTTCCTACTTCAGGAGGTATTTAATGCATCAGTCTGTATGGAATGACAGAAGGTTTCACTGACTTGACTGTGGTAAGTGGCCAGCTAGCTAGTCTTGGGGGTTTGGGGGAAATTTGGAAGGATCTATGCTGTCCTGGAACTATGTGGGCTGGATGCTGGGGCTAAATTTTTAATCTACTTAATGCCTAATTAGTGCTGGGGATGTTTGTTCTGGATAAAGTCTCCTCCCACAAGAATGGGGGGGACTCCACTGAAAACATGAGGGCTTGGGACCCGGGTCTTCCAGACCAGCAGAACTGAGCAGATAGTTTTCTGGGCCTCTGATTTAGAGTTCTCCCACCTGCCATGTACACAACAAATACTTCCCCAGCTGTTCTCAGCTCAGTCCCCCAGCCTCACCCCCTACCCTTGTGCTGGATCCATGTGCTCCATCTCTAGCTCACCCAAGAACTGCTGTCACTGAACTTTTTAGTAGATGTTTTATCTTTGGTTCTTCTCTCGATTTTGTGGCTCCAAAATCTGATAAGAAGCTTGGTTCTTGTTAGTTCTGAGGGAAAGCCAGGAGTGCATCAAACAGTGCCTGCCTTCTCTCTGGAAAATTGGCCAGAAGTTAATTGTTAATTTTTTATTTTAATGCAAGTTGTTTCCTTTCAAAATATCATATTTCTGGCCCTCTGATTCTTTAATATTGAATCTGACAAGTCTTATGTAATTCTTATTGAATTTCCTTTGTACTTAAATTGCTTCATTTTGGCTACTTGGAGCACTTTCTCCTTTGGCTTAGTATTCTGAAGTTTGGCTTAAATAGTCCTTGGGGTTTTTATCCTGGCGTCTCTTAAGGTGAGTGTCCAGTGTCTTCTTTCAAGGACATTTTACCTTCTTGATCTAGAATATTAGTACCATTTTCCATGCTAATTTCCTGAAAGACATTATACAGGCTCCTGTTTTGATCTAGACTTTTAGTCAGACCAACATTCATTGATTATCTCTTCAGGCCATTCCCAACTCATTCATTTTTTCCTAAGAGTTAATTTAATTTTCTTCAATTTTTTCAGCTATTTGATTTTGTTTGAAGGGATCTCGGTGTCTCCTAGAATCATTAATTCTCATTATTCCAATTTCAATTTTAAGTGTTTTAATTTCTTCAGTTATCTTTTGGTTTTCCTTTTCCAGCTGCTTAATTTTATTTTTGCATAAATTATTTTCCTTTTCCAGTGCTACAATTTGGTTTTGGGATGAATTGTATACTTTTTTCCAGATGGGTATTTTTACTTTTTAAAGCATTGCTTTATTCAGTCAATTTTTCATAATTCTGCATGACTCTCATTTCTTTCTTCCATTTTTCTTCTTTCTCTTGTTTTTTTTTTTAATTTTATTTAAGATCTTCCATGAAGTTTTGGATTAATTTAGCTCATTAAATTCTTTGAGACAACTCATTTAGGTAATTTGTCACTGTATTATTCTGATATTGCATTTTATAAGTTTTGTCTGAATAGTAGATTTCTATTGTTAGCTTGTTGTTTTTTTTTTTTTTCTCATCATGAGAGTGGAGCTTTCTTCCTACAGTATAGGGAGTGGAGTCCTGCACTTTTTCATTGAGTCTGGGGACTAGATCCTGGCTTATCACTTCTCAAGCTGTTGCCCATGCAGAAGTTTGCTTACTCCTTTATGTCTAAATTTTTCCTATGCAATGGTTTGTACCCTACTCAGTCATGTCTATTGCCCCAGTGTTCCCAGGGTTTAAACTATGCTGGGGTTAGGATCTTCCCTCCTCGCCTGCAATCAAAATAAGCCAGGATCAGGGTGGTGTTGTAATTAGAAATGTCCCACTGGTTTTCTTGCTCTCTGGTATGGCTAGGATCTACTTCCCCTTTCCCCGCAAAGAGACAGACTTCCATTAAAGAATCTCCATTATATTCAAGGCAGACAACTAGTTTTCCTCTTTTGTGTGGCATCTGTAACTTTATTTTCTGTGTAGGTATATTTAATGTTCTGAATGGAAAACCTTAAGAAGAATGTTTTCTTCACTATACTATTTTGACTCCCCCATGGATATCTAGTGCAACCATAGTTGAGAACAATTTTAAATTTTGTCTCAAATGCTGTAATATTGTGGCTAACATTTTTGCCTATTTTTTTTAAATTACATGCAGATGTCTCTTTCAACATTCATCCATTTCTAAGTTAATTAGTTCTATATTTTTCCATCACTTTCCCTTCCCATGGTGACAAAAATATGTTTAAAGTTGTTTAGGTACAATAAAGTATAACATGTTCTATATTAGTCATATTGTTTAAGAAGAATTAGAAGTAAGGGGGAAAAACTTAGGAATGACAAAAAAAGAAGGGATAAAAAGTGAACAAATTAGGTCCCCCTCCCATTTAGATGGCATGGATTTTTGTTTGCTTTTTAAATTTTATTTATTTATTTTTATTTTTGTGCAAATGATTTTTTATACATTACTAAAATATCCTTGTTTAAGAATTGGGTGGCTAGGTGGCGTAGTGGATAAAGCACCAGCCCTGGAGTCAGGAATACCTGGGTTCAAATCCTGTCTCAGACATTTAATAATTACCTAGCTTTGTGGCCTTGGGCAAGCCACTTAACCCCGTTTGCCTTGCAAAAAGCTAAAAAAAAAATAAACATAAGCCTTCCCCCAAAATATATAGACCCTCATGAGAAATAAAGGAAAGAAAGAAAAAAAATGTGCTTCATGTCCTAACACCACCAGCTCTGTCTTGGGTGGATCACATTCTTTATGACAAGTCCATCACAAAAGCTACTTTCATATTTTTTCACTATTGCCATTGCTGGTCACAGCTCCCTCCATTCATACGTCCCTAATATATACTATATTTTCTCTCTCCTTTCACTCTGTCCCTCCTCTAAAATGTGTTGTAGGGTAACTGAGTTGCACAGTGGACTGATAACTGGCCCTGGGGTCAAGAGTTCTGGAGCCCACATACCAAACCTAAGGCTCAGCAGCCACCAGCTCTGTGGTCCCAGACAGGCCTCTCAATCCCAGCACCTTGCAATAACTAAAAAATAAAATGTGTTATATGTGAACACTCTCCCCCATGATCCAACATCTCCTCCTTCACTCACATTCAGCCTTCCCCCATCCCCCTTCTCTCCTTTTTACTCTAGACAGCTATATCCCATTGAGTGCACATGCTGTTTCCTCTCCTAGCCACCTCAGATGATAGTGAAGGTTCCTTCATCCCCCCTTGCCTTCTCCCCTTTCATTTCATTGCAATACGTCATTGCAATAAAAAATCTTATTATACAAAATATCTTAGCCTATTCTAACTCTCCTTTCTCTTCTTACATTGCATTTCCCTTTTAGCCATTGACTCCACTTTTACAATATATCATATTTTCAAATTGAGCTCTCTCCTGTTCTTCATCTATAAAAGCTTCTTCTACCTGCTCTGTTAAATGAGAAGTTTTGTTGTTGTTGTTGTTGTTGTTTTTAGGTTTTTGCAAGGCAAACAGAGTTAAGTGGCTTGCCCAAGGCCACACAGCTAGGTAATTATTAAGTGTCTGTGCCAGGATTTGAACCCAGGTACTCCTGACGCCAGGGCTGGTGCTTTATCTACTACACCACCTAGCTACCCCTAAATGAGAAGTTTTATATGAATATTATCAGTATCATTTTTCTTTGCAGGAATACATGCAGCTCATCATTATTAATTCCCATAATTTACCCTTTTCCTCCACTGTCTATGCTTCATCTGAATCCTATATTTGAAGTTCATACTTTCTGTTCAGCTCTGGTTGTTTCAACAGGAACAATTGAAATTCCCCTGGTTCATTGAACGTCCATCTATTGCCCTGGAAGAGGATGTTGAGTTTTGCTGAGTAGTTGATTCTCAGTTGCATTCCGAGTTTTTTTTACCTTCCAGAATATTATGTGGGCCTAGGAGCCCTCAATGTAGTTGCTGCTAAGTCATGTGTGATCCTGACTGCAGCTCCATGATATTTGAATTGTGTTCTTCTGACTGCTTGTAATATTTTCTCTTTGACTTGGGAGTTCTTGAACTTGGCTATGATATTCCTAGAGGTTTGTTTTTTCCTTGTTCTCTTTCTGGGGGAGATCAGTGAATTATCTCAATTTCTATTTTGTCCTCTGCTTCTAGGATATCAGGGCAATTTTCCTGTAGGAATTATTTAAAAATGGCTCTTTTCCTGATCATGACACTTTCAGGCATCCTAATAATTTTTTTTTAGGTTTTTTTTTTTTTTGCAAGGCAAATGGGGTTAAGTGGCTTGCCCAAGGCCACACAGCTAGGTAAGTATTAAGTGTTTGAGACCGGATTTGAACCCAGGTACTCCTGACTCCAAGGCCAACGCTTTATCTACTGTGCAACCTAGCTACCCTATCCCAATAATTTTTAAATTATCTTTCTAGAATTTTGTTTCCATATAAGTTCCTTTTTCAATGAGATGTTTCACATTTTCTTTTAATTTTTCATTCGTGTCTTGGCTTCTCATAAAGTCCTCAGCTTCAACACCATTCTACATCTGAAGGATTTATTTTCCTCAGAGAGCTTTCTTATCTCTTTTTCCATCTGGACAACTCTTTTTTAAAAGCTTTCTTCTCAGCAATAACTTCTTGAACTGTTTTATCCATTTGACCTATTCTGGTTTTTAACATGTTTTTTTTTTTTCCTACAGCATTTCTTTGGATCTCCTTGACTAAGCTGTTGACTTCTTTTTCATGTTTTTCCTCCTTCTCTCTAATTTCTATTCCCAATTTTTCTTCTATTTCCCTTACTTGATTTCCAAAATCTTTTTTTTTTTGAGCTCTGTCATAACTTGAGCCCAATTTCTGTTTTTCTTGGAGTCTTTAGATACAGGAGCTTGTACTTCCTCATCTTCAAATTGAGTATTTTGATCCTTCTTGGGATGATAGACAGTTTATTTCTCAATGGTGTTCCTCTTTTTTCTCTAGCCTTTGCTCTTGGAGTGATTCATGAGCTTTTAAGTATTATTGGGACACTCCCCCCATAAGGATCTCAATGTCTGAAGCTCTGACTTGCCTCCTAGTCTATGAAGGATCACAAGTGCATCCTCTGCCAAGGTCCTGAGGCTGGGGGAGGGGCTGTTCGATGGGGGCCTAGACTGTGATCAGGATCTAAATGTGGTCAGAGTCCCAGAATCCTGTTCCAGGTATAGAGGACAGACCTTTGAATTCTCTCTCCACTTCCCTACCTTCAGTGTACTGGGCACTCAAGGCTCAGTTGCCTGGGGTCTCCTAGTTACTGGTTCCACTCCTGTTTACTGGTTCCAGGCCTGTTTCTATTTCCTGGATCTGGGCTGCCCTGTGGCCACCACAGCTGAGCTGACCTGCTGACTGCAGCAACTGCCCTGAGGGCCTGGGCTTCCTGCACTTCTTCTGGCAGACCTCCCCTCCACTGATCCTCCAATTTGTGCCTTGTGCTCAACTGTGCTGTAAGTCAAGAAATTGCCCTCACTGCCATGAGCTATGCCTCCCAAGTGCCCTGGGGCTGTCTCCAGGAGACAGAATTTGCTTCACTTTGTCAGGCTGCCTCTCTAATCTGGTGGAGCGGTGGGCGTCTTTCCACTATTTTCTAGGTTACCTTGTTCTGGAAAATTGCTTCACTGGATCTTTCTGTGGATTCTGTCTCTAGAAAATTTAGAGTCATAATTTGGCTCTTCTGCTGTAGCCATCTTGGCTCTGCCCCCTAAAATGTTTTTTTTTTTAAATTAATATATCTTTACAGAATGGCACACCTCTCTCAAAGTGGGAGACAGGGGCTGAGGAATCTCATAAACAGAAGCTGTTTGTTTTCTTTTAAACCCTGAATGTGAATGAAATATTCAACCAATAATTCACTCAATATTGTTTTTGACTACTGAACTGCAGAGAAGAGCTGAATCCATTAGAGTTGATCAGCCCACAGTGTAGCAATGCATATAATATTTTCTTGTTTCTGCTCACTTCATTCATGCAAAAATTTCCATAATTTTCTAAAATCTGACTTTTTTTAGTTTTTGTTTTTTTTTTTGCAAGGCAAATGGGGTTAAGTGGCTTGCCCAAGGCCACACAGCTAGGTAATTATTAAATATATGAGACCGGATTTCAACCCAGGTGCTCCTGACTCCAACGCCAGTGCTTTATCCACTACGCCACCTAGCCACCCCTTAAAATCTGACTTTTAATGATTTCTTAAAAACTCAATACTGGGGCAGCTAGGTGGCCTAGTGGATAAAGCACCAGCCCTGGAGTCAGGAGTACCTGTGTTCAAATCCGGTCTCACACACTTAATAATTACCTAGCTGCATGCTCTTGGGCAAGCCACTTAACCCCGTTTGCCTTGCAAAAACCTAAAAAAAAAACCAACCCCCCCCAAAACTAAATACTCTATAAAATTCATAATCTATAACTAGGTTAGTCATTCCTCAAGTGATGGACATCCCTTCAATCTCCTATTCTTTGAAAATACATAGTGTTTGTGGAATTTTATCATTTTATGGTCTCTTTGGGATATAGACCTAGTAGTGGTATTGCTGTATCAAAGGGTATGCACAGTTTTATTTCCTTTTAGGCTTAATTCAAAATTGCTCTCCACAATGGTTGGATCAATTCATAACTCCAGCAATGAAATATTAGAATTCTTGTTTTCCCATATCTTCTCCAACTTTGATGGTTCTGCTTTGTTTTCTTTATCTTAGCCAGTCTGATAGGTGTATGATAGTGCTGCATAAATGTTTTAACTTGAATTTCTCAAATCAGCAATGATTCAAAGTATTTTCTCATAAGACCTTAGTTTTAATTACTTCATCTGAATGTTGCATATCCTTTGAATATTTATCATTTGAAGAATGATTTGTAATCTTAGAAATTTGATTTTACTTCTCAATATGTTTCAGAAATAAGTCATTTAACAGAAACACAAGGTGTGAAAATTGTTTCCCATTCATATGCATTCCTTCTAATCTTGGGTGACATATTTTTGATTGTTCAAAGTCCTTTTAATTTAAATATAACCAAAATCATCCATTTTGCAATTTTTAATGTTTTCATTCTCCTGCATGGATATAACTTTCTGCCAACTCCATAGATTTGACAAATGCATTATATTTAGTTCTCTTAATTTTTCTGTGTTACCACTGTTTAGTCTAAATCCTGTGCTTAATTTGGTTTTATTTTTGTATAGGTGGTGAGAATTGTGTTTATGTATACTTTTAATATTATTATTTTGCAATTTTCCAAGCATTTAATATACACTCAGTTTCCATCTTTTTTCTGGAGGAGAACAGCATTTTTCAACAAGAGTTCTTTGGGACTATCTTAGATAATTATATTGCTGGTGATAATAGTTAAGTCCTTCACAGCTGATCTTCCTACAAATCTCTTAAGTTTTTTTCTCTAATAGAATACAGTTAGGAATTTTGCATAGCACAATCATTTAACAACTGTAGCAAAGTATCAGGATATAAAATAAACAGACATAAACCATCAACACTTATATTTGACAAAAAGAAACAACAAGAGATAGGAATAGAAATTTCATTTGAAGCAACTATAGCCAACATAAAATATTTGAAAACTCTGTCAAGTCAAACTCAGACACAATATGAATACAATCACAAATATTTTTCACACAAATTAAATGGCACCCCCAAAATTGGGAAATGCCTATTTCTCATGGATAAGCTATGACAACTCTACCAAAATTAAAAAATTTCCCCAAACTGCCCAAACTTTCTAGAGCTATATAAAATAGTGACAAGTTATCTAGAAGAACAAAAGATCAAGAAGATCAAGGGAAATAATGAAAAATTTAAATGAAGATGCCTAAATGTAAGAAATTAAAGGCTATATTATAAATTCTACCCAAATTGAATTACCTATTCAGTCCATACCAATCAAACCACCAAATAACTACTTTTTTGAGCTAGAAAAAAAAATAGTCACAAAATTTAACTGGAGCACCAAAAGGTAAATAATAGCAAGGGAACTGATGAAGTAAAAATGTAAAGGAAGGTGATCTAATTCTACCAGATCAAAAATTAAACTATAAAAAAGCAGTCATCAAAACTACATTGTACAGGTTAAGAAATAGAGCAAAGGATCAGTGCATTAGAATATTTTCAAATTAAACAGTAGGAAATGCCTAGATTAATCTACTTTTTGACAGATTCAAAGACATCAGTCTCTGGGATAAGAACTCATTATTTGAAAAAAAACTTTAGAAAACTGGAAAATAGTATGGCAAAACCTAGGCATACACCCACATCTCCCATGCTATTTCAAAATAAGGTCAAAATTGGTACAGGATCTAGACATAACAGGCAGCAACATAGATAAATTAACAGACCAAGAAACACTCTATCAGATTTATGGAAAGGGGACAATTTAATGACCAAACAAAAGGAAAACGTATTTTATAAATGGTATACTGATTTATTTTTAACTGTATCAAATTAAAAAGTTTTTGCACTAATAAAATCAATGCTGCCAAAATCAGAAGGAAAGCAGAAAGCTGGCAAATAACCTTCACAACTAGGAGTTCTGATAAAGGTCTTATTTCTAAAATATATAGAGAGAATTGCTTCAAATTTATAACTTTGCAATTTATTCCCCAATTTATGGTCAGAGGATATGACAGTTTTCAAATAAAGGAGTTAAAGCTATATACACTCACATGAATAAAATGCTCCAAATCATTATTAAATAGAGAAATGCAAATTAAAACAATTCTGAGGTATCACTTCACATCTATCAGATTGGCTAAAAACAACCTTTAATTTTATTTATTAGATCAAGGATTTTCTGGCTTTCAATTTTATTAATCACTCCCTTGATTTTCAGAATTGCTAATTTTTTATTTTATTGGGGATATTTAATTTGCTCTTTTTCTAGCTTTTTTATTTGCATACTTAATTTGTTGAACTCCTTTTCCTCTATTATATCATACAAGCATTTAGTTTCTCCTTAAAACTGCTTTGACTTCATCCCATATATTTTTGTACAATGTCTCATTATTATTATTAATATTATTATCATTATTATTATTATTTTCTTGGAAATAATTATTGATTGTTTTTATGATTTTTAAGTATGTTTCCTATTAGGTTTTGGTTTATCTTCCTGTGACCCATTATTATGTGTAATTTTTATTCCATCATGGTCTGAGAAGTATGCATTCATTATTTCTGCCTTTCCTAAATTTGCCAAATTCAGTGAAATGCAAGAATTTTTGCAAAAAATACAGTTAACAGATTCATAGGAAAGAATATAAAATACATAAATAACTCATTTCAGAAAAATATATTAAAGAAGTCACCAATAAACTCCTGGAAAATAAATCTCAAGATCCAGATGTATTTACAATTGAATTCTATGAAACCTTTAAGGAATAATAAATTCCAATGATTTTTTTAAGATAGGAGAAGGAAGTCTGATAAATACCTTTCATCAAATATGGTGTTGATACTTAAACCAAGAAGGACCCAAAGTGACCAAGAAAATTATAGATCAATTTCCCAATGAACATCCATGAAAAAGTCTTAAATAAAATAACAATGAGATTACCACAAATTATTACTAGAAGGCTTTATATGAGGGTGCGTAGGAATGGTTAAATATTAGCAAAACCTTCAACATAAAAGAAAAAATCAATAACAAAACCAGAAATTTTGTCATTATCTCAATAGATAATGAAAAAGTCTTTGAAAAATATATAGGATCCATTTCTATTAAAGACAATAGGGAGTATAGAATAAATGGAGTTTTCATTAAAATAATAAACAGTATCTTTATAAAATCATCAACAAACATTTTATATAGTGTGTATAAACTAGGGGTACTTCTGATAATATCAGGGTGAAATGATGATGCCCCATTATAATCATTTCTTTTTAATATAATATTAGAGATATTAGCTTTCTGATTAAGGGAAGAAAAAGAAATTGCAGCAATCGATATCAGCACTGAGGAAGCAACACTTTCACTCTTTGCAGATGCTATGATGGAATACTTCAAGAACCCAATAAAATTAGTAAACATCAAAAGTTTTACATATTTAAGAAAGCCCAAGGTTAAGAGATAGAAAGAGAAATTTCATTTAAAGTAACTTTAGAACACTTAAAATACGTGGGAATCTACCTACCAAGACAAACCCAGAAATTATATCAACAAAATTACAAAATAGTTTTAATACAAGTAAAGTCAGAACAAAAATTAGATAAATATCATTTGTTCATGGTTAGCCTGAGTTCATATAATAAAAATGAAAATTATTTCAAAATCAAATTTTGTATTGTCATACCAAATAAATTATCAAAAAACTATTTAATTTAACTAGAAAAAAATAGGAGGAAAATTTATCTTGTGCAACCAGAGATCAAGAAAACCAAATGAATTGGTGAAAAAAAAAGCTATAAAAGAGGATGATCTAGTTGCACAAGACCTAAACCTATATTATAAATTGGCAGTCATAACAACTGCTGGTACTATTTAAGAAATAAATTAAGGAACCAATGTAGTGATATTGGTACAAAAGAAGCACAACTAAATGAGTAAAGTTATCTATTGCTGACAAACCCTAAGACATTAACTTCTGGTATAAGAACTCACTATTCCACACAAATTACTGGGAAAACTGAAAAATAGTATGACAAAAATTAGGCATAGACCAACATCTTACATACTATAAGAAAATATAGCTAAAATATATATAGTATTTAGACAAAAAGGGCAATTCCATACATATGAAATAACAAATCAAGAAATACTCATCTCCTGGTTCTGTAGAATTAAGACAAATTTATGATCAACCAAGAAATAGAGCTCTTCATAAACTGCAAAATGGAGATTTTTGATATATTAAATTAAATAGATTTTGTAAAAATAAAACCAATGCTTCCAAGGTTAGAAGGAAAATAGAAAACTGTCAAACAATTTTCACAGTTAGGGGTTTTTTATCAAGTTTTAATTTATAAAGAATAGACAATTGAATCAAATTCATAAACTTGCAAGTCATTTCCCAGTTGATAAGTTTTCAAAGGATATGAAGAGGTAGCTTTCCAAGTAAGAATTTAATGATTCTGAAAAAAAATGTTTCTGAAAAAAATTGCTATATATAATCTTCTGAAAAATAGAGAATACAACTATGATGTATAATCTTACAAATTAAGATAAGTTAAATGACAACAAGGGAAACAATCATTGTTGGAAAAGTTGCAAGAAAATTGGGTCATTAATTTAATGTGGGTGATGTTGTGAATTAATCCACTCATTCCAAAGAGAAATAAAAACAAACTAGGCCCAAAGAGCAATTAAATTGATATTATTTGACACAACAGGCCCATATCCCAAGAAATTGTAAAAAATGAGAAATGTCCCATATGTTCAAAAATATTTATTATAACTCTTTTTGTATTGACAAAGAATTGGAAATTGAAAGGGATGCCCATCAATTTGAAAATAACTGAACAAGTTATGGCATAGGAATGATATGGAGTGTTATTGTTCTACAAGATGCCAAGTAAAGTAGAACTCTAGAGAAGCATGGAACAAATTGCAGTAAAGGATGTTTAGTGAAGGGAGCAGAAGCAAAAGAATATTTTATACATTGACAACAACATTGTGAGTTTATCAGCTCTGATGTATGCAGCAGCTGCTCTCAACAATTAAGAGATCTTGTACAATTATGGGAGGCTTGCTATGGACAACACCTTCCGTATTTAGAGGGAAAAAAACCCAAAAAGCAAAACACTCACAGAATCTGAATGAATATCTGTTTTTAAAAGCATCACTTATATTTTTCCTTCCTATCAAATTATTTTATTTTTCCCTCTTAGTTCTAATTTCTCATATACTAAATGATAATATGCAAAAATTAAATGCAAATTTATGTGTACAGCTTTTCCAGACTATTTAACACTTAAAGGAGGTAGAAAGGCTCCATAAAAATCATTCTCCAACTTAAAGAATGCTCTCCAGTATGACATGAACTTCTCTTCAATAATTCACTAGAGTCCTTGAAGTCTGATTATTCCTGAGATGAATAATTTTAAGAAACACTTAATGTAATACTGTCTTATTATTATATTGCATAATGAACTTCCAGGGCAGATCCAAGATGGTAGCAAAAAGCTAACATGATCCCAAGGCTTTTCCCTGCCAAATATAAATTAAAGCTCTGCACTGACATTAAAGATACAGATACCACCAAGAAAAATAGAAGACCTAAAGAAGTTTACAATTGTAGACATCATGAAGTATCTTTTTTGGAGGTCTGTCCCTGTGAAGAGAAATGGGAAGTAAGCCAAACGAGATAGGAGAGGGTGAAAGTCAGTTGGAGGACTTAGGTCACAATGCAGTCCAGGTCCTGACATCTTGACAACAGCATAGGTCCCAGCAGCTAGATAGCAAACCATCAGAGAAGGAACCAACCCCAAACAAAGGCTAAACCCTGGAAATAATGAGTTAAAAGACAAGACTGGGTTGCCAACAAACTACTTCATAAGCAGAATCTTCTGCAAAAGCAAGGCCTAGACTATATCTTAGCCAACAACAAGCCAGGGATCAGATCCCAGCCCATCAAAAAAAGCTTAGTTCTTCACTCCCACTATACCAGTAGCAAAGCTAAAACAACAAAGATGAGGGAAAAAAACCTAAAAGAGTGCTCACTATAGAACACTACATTGTACATAAAGGTGGTAACAATGCCATGTTGGAAGAAGAAATCAGTGAAAAATTACTCAGAAGGGAAGTCTCAAAAGAGTCTATGATTTTGATTCAAATCCAAAAACTCAAAGGAGAGCTAAGAAAAGAATAGAATTTAAAAACCAAAGAAGAGAGGAAAATAAAAGAGATAAGAGAATTGAGTCATGTAGGAGAATTGTGAAAATTTGATCAAAGAAATCAACTCCTTTAAAAATAAAAATAACCAACTGAAAGAGAAAACATAAAAGTTAATTGAAGAAAATAAAACCCTAAAATCTTGAGTTCAACAAATAGAAACCAATGAATCTATGAGACTATAAAATATCATCAAAAAAAGAGTAAAAAATTGAAGAAATTGTAAAGTACCTAAATTTTAGGGAACATGAATGACCTACAAAATAGATCCAGTAGAGAAGGTTTATGAATTATTGGATTATAAGAAAGGATAGATCAGTAAAAGAACCTGGAAAACATCATGCAGGAAATTATCTGGGAAAATTGTCCAAATCTACTGGAGCAAGAAGACAATATAGCCATTGAAGGAATATACAGAACTTCTCCATAAGGAATTCCCAGGATAAAAATGCCTAGGGCCTTAACTCTTGAAAATTGTATTTCTCTTAGAATAATTGAAGGGTATAATATAATTGAAGAAATTGGACTTAGAGGATATGGTTGTGGTTCGATCTTATCTTACCATTAAAGAGATCCAAGATGACATCAATATGCTTGAGGCAAAAGTCCTAATGAAAAGGAGTAATTGCTCTAAATTTAAGTGTCTCAGTTTCCTTTAACCTGCTCTAATTCTGCTGTGCTAACAAAAGGAAACACTTTGTCTGATGAGTGTATCATAAGTTGGGTGGTGCTGTGTCTATGTCCCCAATAACTTACAAGCAATTGTAAAGTTCTTAATTGAGACATTCAATCTGTCTTGGTACTTAGAACCATTTGAGATTCTTATAGTCAGTTAAATCAGGGTTGGACATAATGCCAACTTCTTATAGGGGTTAAGTGCAGTTCATGGGGGGGTGAGATTTTTATAGTTAATTAAATCAATATTGAACTTAATAAAGGGTTATGTTCCCTGGGTGGGGAGAGGGGGAAGTGTGGGAGAAAATAGTGGGTAGGGGTACAAATAATTCATGAAATGATTTGACTTCAGATGATTCTTTGTCTCATGAGAATTGTGTGTCCTTGGAGAGTATTTGCAAAGGGGATAAGGAATAAAATGATTGTAATGTAAAGTAATTCAACATTAGTAAATAGTGTACTTCTAATGATACAGAAGAAGAGAGGTACTTAGAGACTGAGGCAAAGCTGCTTATTAATCAATCATTCAATCTGAACTTTTCAAGCAATCAAATAATAAAACTGTGATTGATGGTACCTAATTAATTGAAATTGAGAGATAAATAACGCTAAATATAAAGACAAAATGATGTATAATTTTAGGGTAAAGGAGGGAGGTTTTGAACACTGGGTAAAAACAACCTCTATTTGTTAGATTTGGCACAGAGAGGGAATAATACAAATTACCATTTGGTTTTAAAATATATTGTACTTGGGCAGCGAGGTGGCACAGTGGATAAAGCACCGACCCTGGAGTCAGGAGTACCTGGGATCAAATCTGGTCTCAAACACTTAATAATTACCTAGTTGTGGGGCCTTGGGTAAGCCACCTAACCCCATTTGCCTTGCAAATTATAAGTGAAAATAAACTGAAAGTGAAAGGCTAAAAGAGAAAGGAGTAAAATTTTGGTGAGGAGGAATAAGAGGAAAGGAAAGAGAATAACATAAAATGGGGAAAGATAGCTTGGAGGGAAAAAATACAGAATAAATTATCTTAACTATAAATTTAAATGGGAATAATTGTCCCATAAAATGGAAGCAGATAGCAGAATGGATTAAATAACAGAATCTTTCAATATGTTGTTTAGAAGAAACATTTTGAAGTAGAGAGATACATACAGGATAAAGGTAGAATCATGGAAAAAATATATTATGCTTCAGCTGAATTTAAAAAATCAGGGTTAGTGATCTTGATCTCAGATAAAATGAAAGCAAAGATATATATATATATATATATATATATATATATATATATATATATATAGAGAGAGAGAGAGAGAGAGAGAGAGATAATTGAAAGGAATAAAGAAGAAAACTACATCTTCTTTAAAGTAATTCAAGTGTTATATCTTCCCTTTGAGGGTTGTATACAATTTGATGGTCTTGACTAACATTTGTTTTCTTTTGCTTTGTTTTGGCCTTCCCATTTCCATTTACCTTTCTGTGTATCAAGTCATGTATTTGGCAAATGTATTCCTTGTTCATTTCTGGTCTTTTTTGTCTGGAAAATTTTCAAGTCCTCTATTTTATTGAATGTTAACTATTTTCCCTGAAAGTATATCCTGAATATTGCAGGGTAGTAAATCCTTGCTTATAAAATCCAGGTCCTTTGTCCTCTGTTATATGGCATTTCACCATAGATACTGAAGTTAAATAGTTAGTAAAAATGAGTGTACCTAGTGTTAGAGCATTTAAATTCCTAGAGGAAAACTTGAGTGAATTTCAAGGAGTTATAGATAGCAAAATTTTAATAATGAGTAACCTCAAATTCCCCTCTTTCAGAATAGATAAAACAGGAAGGAAGTTAAAAAGATGAATGAAATCTTAGAAAACTTGGATATGATAGATCAATGAAGAAAACATAAAGAGGATTGAAAAGAATATACCTTTTTCTCTGCAGTGTATGACACCTATACCAAAACTGACCTCATATTAAGCCATAAAATATAATGTAGTCAAATAGTAACATATCATCAAGCATATAATTAAATGCAGAAAGGCTTAAATAATAAATGTATACTTCTCAGACCATTATGCAATATAAATTGCATATAATAGGTCAAGGGAAGATGAACCAAAAACTAATTTGAATCTAATAACAATTTTAAATAATGGTTGGATCAAACAACAAATCATTGAAATAATGGATAATTATATCCAAGAAAATGATAATAATGAGATATCATACCAAAAGTTATGAGATGTAGCCAAGGCAGTTTTGAGGGGAAACTTTATATCACCAAATGCTAAAAAGAATAAAATAGAAAAAAAAGGAAATCAATGAATTAAGCATGCAACTAGAAAAAGGTAGAAAAAGGACAAATTACTTATCCCCAATTAAATACAAAATTAGAAATTCTGAAAAGTGAGGGAGAGATTAACAAAATTGAAAGCAAGAAAAACATTGATGAAATAAATAGAAAAAAGAATTGTTTTTATGAAAAAGTCATTAAAGAGATATTTTTGTTAATCTGATTTAAAAAAATAATCATCTTTCCAGTATTAAAAATGAAAAAGATGATCTAGTCACCAATGAGGAGAATATTAATAATATGGAGTTACTTTGCTGAACTATGTGCCAATAAATTTGAAAACATGAATGAAATAGATGAATCCTTACAAAAATACAAAATCCTGCTGACTATAGGACTCTACTCACTTATCCACATCACCTTCTTGGAA
This sequence comes from Macrotis lagotis, assembly GCF_037893015.1. Classification (NCBI taxonomy): domain Eukaryota; kingdom Metazoa; phylum Chordata; class Mammalia; order Peramelemorphia; family Peramelidae; genus Macrotis; species Macrotis lagotis. Next base: position 52,006,527 of record NC_133662.1, read on the forward strand.
TTAATACAGATTTAAGGGTGAAGCCAAGATGGTGGCATGAAGACAGGAAGTCCCCAGAACTCATTCCCCCAAAACTCCAAAAGCTATCAAGTTATGACTAGACAAAGTTTAGAGTAGCAGAACCCACATAAAGAATGTCTGATAAAATTTCTCAGGCCAAGAAAATTTAGAAGTTGCACAGGAAAGGTCTGTTATACCAGGACAGGAGGTTGGGAAAAAACTGCAGCACAGCACAGCTGAGCTGGGTACCTGGGTCCATGGCAGAGGAGGACCCCTTGGCCCAGGGATCATTGGGAACAGCCAGAAGAGATGGTGTAAGAACTCTGCCACACAAGAGTGAGTGCATGGCAGAGCTCTGACCCTAGAGCAGACTTGCAGTGAGAACCTGTAGGGGGTATCAGGGAAACCAGTATGCACCTCTATAGCTCTCAGCCCATAGGAGAAAAGTGTGTCAGGGGAGAATGCAGAGGTCTCTCTCTGTTCCCCCTGGGGCAGCACTCAGCTCTTTGGCCATGCTCAGATCCAGGTTGCAGTTTGGGCCCCAACAATATCACCATGGCCTAGCAGGGTCCCTTCTCACATTCCCAAGGGCAGATAGAAGGGCCTGAAAACAGGCAAGATAATAGTTAGAGTCTCTCATATGACCTTGGAAGAATTGAGGTCCCTGTGGATTGTCCCCAAAACTCCCCAAAACCTTGTTAGTGTGGCAAACCAATCATAGGCCTGAAATGAGCAAACAATAGGAAAAAGAAGAATCTTACCATAGAAAATTACTTTGGCCCTATGGAGGATCAAAATACATACTCAGATGATGACAAAATGGAAACTTCTGTATCCAAAACCTCCAAGAGGAATATAAAAAGGACTCAAGCTATGGATGAGTTAAAAATAAAGACTTTGATCAGAAATTAAGGGAGGTAGAGGAAAAATTGGGAGGAGAAATGAGAGAGATGCAGATAAATCATGAAAACCAAGTCAGCAACTATATGAAAGAAATACAAAAAAACTGAAGAAAATAAAATATTAAATAGCAGTTTAGGCCAAATGGAAAAAGCAGCCCAAAAGGCAAATCAAGAGAAGAATGGCTTAAAAGGTAGAGTTGGCCACCTGGAAAAGGAGATTACAAAGCTCTCTGAAGAAAATCATTCCTTCAAATGCTGAATGGAACTAAAGGAAGCTGATGACTTTGCAAGAACTCAGGAAGAAATAAAACTATACCAAAAAATAGAACAAAATGTGAAATATCTCATTGGACAAACAACTGACATCAAAAACAGTTCTAGGAGAGATAATTTAAAAATTATTGGGGTACCTGAAAATCAGACCAGCAAAAGAGCCTTGATTTCATTTTTTAAGAAGTACACTGCAAAATTGACCTGAAATCCTAGAAGCAGAGGAAACAATAGAAATAGAGGGAATTCACTAGTCACCCCCTGAAAGAGATTTCAAAAGATAAACTACCAGTGATATCACAACCAAACTCCAAAACTCCCAAGTCAAAAAGAAAATTACTGAAAGCTGCCAGAAACAAACATTTCAACTATTGTGGCTCAATACTCAAGATTACACAAGATCTGTCAGTGTCTACACAAAGACTCATAGGGCTTGGAATAAAATTTTCTGGAAGGCAAAAGATCTTGATTTACAACCAAGAATCAATAACCCATCAAACCTGAACATCCTCTTTCAGCGAAAAAGATGGATTTTCAATAAAACAGGGTACTTTCAAATTTTCCTAGTGAAATACCCAGAGCAGAATATAAAGTTTGATTTGATCTCCAAGTATAGGACTCAGGGGAACCATAGAGGGGATGGAAAAAAAGGAGTAATTATGTGGAACTTATATGTATATATATATATAGTAGTAAAATACAGTAAAAAGATGGAGTCAATGTGTGAGAAAGGAATGTATTGGGAGGAATGAAAAGGAGAGGAAGAAGGGGTTAAGGTATTAAGATAAGAGTCAAGAAAAAGCTTTAACAATGGAGTAGAAGGAGGGAAATGTGGGGGAATGAGTGAGCCATCATTCTCATCAGAAATGACTCAGAGAGGACAAAGCATACACACATAATAAGATATAGAAATACAAAGACAAATGAGAGGAAAGGGATGGGATAACGGGGAATGGATGGAAGGTTGGGGGCAGTAGGTAATAGAAAAGAGGGAAGATCATGGAAGAGGGTACTCAGATATATCACACTTCTGAACAGGGAGAGTATGAAAGGAGAGAGAAAATTCAATAGATGAGAGTAAGGAGGAATACAGTGGAAGGAAATGCAGCTAGTGATAGCAGCTGTGGGGAAAATATTGAAGCAACTTCTCTGATGGCTATGATATGATGGTATACTTAGAGAACCCAAAAAAATCAGCTTAAAAACTGCTTGAATCAATGAACAAATTCAACAAAATAGCAGGGTGTAAAATAATTGATATAAATCATCATTTTATAGATGAAACACAAAGCCCAAGAACAAGAGATATAAAGAGAAATTTGATTTAAAGCAAATGCAACATTACCTACTTGGGTACCTACCTAGAAAGAAAAATCTAGAAATGTTATGAACACAATTATAAAGCACTAGAAAAATGTCCATTGTTCATTGTTCAGTCCAACTAACATAATAAAAAATGGTATTTCTACTCAAATTTAATTACTTATTGAATGCCTTAACATTAAAATTGGAGAGAGAGACTTCTAAGGTCTGTCCTCTAAACTTTGAACAGGACTCTAGGGCTTTGGCCACATTCATAAACTGATCACAGTCTAGGCCCCCCATAGAACAGCAGGGCAACCCCACCTCAGTCCCATGGAAGAGGTATGCACTTGTGGTCATTCAAAGACCAGGAGGGAAGACAGAGTTTCAAACACAGAAATCCTTGTGTGTGGGGGTGTCCCAATAATACTCAGAAGCTCAGGAACTACCACAAAACCAGGCACAGGCTGGAGAAATTAGTAAACAGAGAAAAAAGAGGAACACCATTGGGAAATGCATTGTCTATGATCCAAAGAAGGATCAAAATGCTTTATCTGAAATGAGAAAATAGAAGTTTCTGAATCTAACGACTGCAAGAAAAATGGAAATAGGGTTCAGGCTATGACAGAGCTCAAAAAAGATTTTGAAAATCAAGTGAGAGAGATAGAAGGAAAAAAGGGAAAAGAAATGAGAGAAATGCAGGAAAAAGAAGTCAACAGCTTAGTCAAGGAGATCCAAAAGAATGCTGAAGAAAATAATATGTTAAAAATCAGCAGAGATCAAATGGATAAAACAGTTCAAAAAGTTATTAAGGAAAAGAATACTTTAAAAACCAGAGTTGGCCAGATGGAAAAAGAAATAAGAAAGCTCTCTGAGGAAAACAAATCCTTCAGAAGTAGAATGGAACTAAAGGAAGCTGCTGACATTATGAGAAGTCAAGACACAATACTTCAACACCAAAAGAATGAAAAATTAGAAGAAAATGTGAAACATCTCATTGAAAAAAAAAATTAATGTAGAAAAAAATTCAGAAAAGATAATTTAAAAATTATTGAGATACCTGAAAGTCACAATCAGCAAGAGTCTTGATCACATTTTTAAAGAATTCTTAGAGGAAAATTGCCCTGATATCCTAGAAGCAGAGGGCAAAATAGAAATGGAGAGAATCCACCGATTTCCCTCAGAAAATGATCCAAAAAAACCTCCCAGGAATATTATAACCACATTCCAGAACTCTCAAGTCAAAGAGAAAATATTACAAGCAGCCAGAAGGACACATTTCAAATATTGTGGAGGTGTAGTCAAGATCTCACAGGACTTAGGAGCAACTAAATTAAAGGTTCATAGGGGTGAGAATATAATATTCCAGAAAGCAAAAGAGTTAGGAATGCAACTGAGAATCAACTTCCCAGCAAAACTGAAAGTCCTCTTCCAGGGAAAAATATAGACTTTCAATGAACAAGGGGAATTTTAAATGTTCCTGTTAAAATGGCCAGAGCTGAACGGAAAGTTTGATTTTTAAATACAGGAAGCATAGAGAGTGGAGGAGAAGGGTAAAATATGTGGGACTTCATGATGATGAACTACATGTATTCCTTCATAGAAACAATGATATTGATAATTCATAAGAAACTTCTTATTTAATAGAGCAGTAGAAGGAGCTTTTATAGATGAAGCACAGGAGAGAGAGAGATGAATTTGAAGATATAATTTATTTTAAAATTGAAGTCAATGGCTAAAAGGGAAATTTAATGGGAGTAAGAGGAAGGAGAGGTGGAATAGGCTAAGATATTTGATTCAATAAGATTTTATTTATTACAATGAGCTATTGCAATGAAATGCAAGGGGAGAAGGCGAGACAGAATGAGGGAAATTTCACTCTCATCAGAAGTGGCTCAGAGGAAACAGCATATTTATTCAATGGGGTATAGATATCTAGAGTAAGAAGTAGAGAAGGGGGTCAGGGGGAAGAGGGGCTTGTGAGTGATAGAGGAGTAGGTGGACCATGTGGGAGAGTTGTCAGATATAATACATTTTCTTTTTTTACTTCTTGCAATGGGCTGGGATTGGATGGCCTGTCCAGGGCCAGACGGCCAGGTGGTTGCTGGCTCTTAGGGGTGGTATGTGGACTTGGAGGCCTCTTGGTCCCAGGGCCACTAATCAGTCTGATGAACCACTCAGCTATCCTACAGCACATATAAGAAGAGGGGACAGAGTGAAAAGAGATAGAAAATACACTATATGGTAGTGGGGAAGTATGAATAGAGGGAGTTGTGATCAGCAATGGCCACAGTGGAAAAATATGGAAGTAGTTTTTGTGATTCATGTATTATAAAGAATGTGATCCACCATGACAGAGCTGATGGTGTTGGAACACAGACTTAAGCACATTTTATTATTTTATTATTATTATTATTATTATTATTATTATTATTATTATTATTATTATTATTATTATTATTTTGGGGGGGTTCTGGGGCAGATGGGGTTGGGTGACTTACGCAGGACCACACAGTTGAGTGATTGTTGGGTGTCTGAGCCAAGATTTGAACCCATGTGCTCCTGGCTCCAGGGCCAGTGCTCTGTCCACTGTACCACCTTACCACTCCTATTATTATTATCATTATCATCATCATCATCATCATCATCATCATCATCATCATCATCATTTTATTTTGTTTTGTTTTGTTTTTTGCCTTTTGCAGGACAGTAGGGTTGGGGTGGCTTGCCAAGGGTACCACAGCTGGGTGATTTTTGGATGTCTGGGACAAGATTTGAACTTGGGTGTTCCTGACTCCAGGGCAAATTCTCCATCCACTGTGCCATCTAGCTGCCCCTATTACTATTTTTTAATTTTAATTTTAATTTTTTCTTCTTTCCCTTACTTTATTCATCATGAGGGTTTATATTTTTGGGGGAAGGGGGCATTATGTTTAGTCAAACAAGAATATGTTAGTAATGTATAAAAAATTTGTACATAAATAAAATAAACATAATAAAAAATAAAAATTAAATTATAAAGAACCTATGGAAAAACAAAAGAAATTCAAGCTATATTTTTCATATGGAAAAAATGTTCCAAATAATTATCGATTAGAGAAATACAAATTCAAACAACTCGGAGATATTTCCTCAAATCTATTAGATTGACTAAGATAAAAACATTAATGTATTGTTGGTGGAGTTGTGGACTGATCCAAACATTCTGGAGAGCAATATGCATCTATTCCCAAAATGCAATAAAACTATTCATACCCTATGATAAGCAATTTCAATTCTAGGCCTTTGCCCAAGAAAAATAATGAATAATTATAAAATTCTCACACTCTCACACATGTTAAAAATATTCATAGCAATAATTTTTACAGTGGCTACAAACTGGAATTTGAAGAGATGCCCATTAATTGAGGAATGTTTAAACAAGTTATGGTACATTAGCATTATGCAATACTATTGTTCTATAAGAAACCATAAATAGTTGCAATCTTGAGAAACCTGGACTGAGTAACAGGATCTGAGGCATAGAGAAGGGAGCAGAAGCAAGAGAACAATGTACACATTAGCAATAATATAGTGAGATAATGAACCTTGATGGATGCTGCTGCTCTCAGAAATTCTGAAAGCTAGGGCAACACTATTAGACTGGCTATTGATAATTCTATCCCCATCTAAAGGAAGAAAAACAAAAGAAAATCCTTCAGAATTATATGAACAGAACATCCACTTTAAAAACAATTCATATGTATTTCTTTTCATTAATCCTAATTCCTCATACAAGAAATGATTAACCTGCAAACATGTTTAACAAAAATATGTATGTACAATATTAACCTGACTGTTCACTGCTAAAGTTGGGAGAGGAGGAAGGAAGGCTGGAAGGAAATTTTGCAAATTAAAAATATTCATAGGCATATTGATGAATATTGAAAAATTATTCATCACATATATTTGTAAAAATATCAATTAATACAATAGGACTTTATTGAATATATCATGTTCCCATGGCATATTATTGTCTCCTTATGGAAGGAAATCTAACTTTCAGGAACAGTTTAGTGACAATACATAAATTTACTAAAAAATGAATTTGTAAAATAAATGTCAAATTGTGGCAAAAATAATCAGTATTATAAAAATTATTCAAGAAATGAAATAAATGCCATCCCATTTTCATTATTGACCTGATTCAGGTAGATCTTGTTTTGAAAAATAATAATCCATATTTATATGGAACTTTTTTCATAACAAGTTTTTGAAACAGAATGAATTATGAAAACTTTACAGATGAAAAACCAAATTGTTGAGAGGTGAAGTGATTTGTTTGAGTTCATACAGCTACAAATATATTTAGATCTAAGTTTTGCACCTACCTCTTTCCATCCTTGAAAGACAGTTGTATATTTTGAGAATTGCTTCATGATGTCTCTTCATATGTAGCATAATTATATTTTCATAAATATGTGCCTCATATATTTTTCTCATATATATACCTGTATAATATAAAAAATTTATTGATTATATGTGTATAAATGGATATATAGTTCAATATAATTTATATCTATATTCCTATTAATTCTTATCTTTCTCACATATTCATGTGAATTTGTATATATACATGGATGTATAATGTGGAAAGATTACATATGGCTATCTGAAATAAGATACTGCCAAACAATGCATATTTTGTAATTTAAATGATGACTAAAATAATGTTGGTGATAATTTTAATTATTATATGATCACATAAACTGACAACTTCTTGAATTATATTTCTGTAATTGCTGTTAGAGGCTTTGTAGATATGAATTCTTAGTAAGCCTTAGGACATCATTTAGAAAAAAAAGTCATATTCTATGACTTGCTTTCTTGAATCATATAATGAGAAATACAGTTATTTATGACATATTTTATTGTATGTAGGGAATCTATCAATTAAAACTTAAAGTGTAAAATTGATATATGATTATATTTTTATTTTAATAGAATAAAACAACCCCTTCCATATTATAGTATATTAAAAAGATGATTACACAATAACCTGTAAATCTTTGATGACTTCCAGACAAGATGGTGGAGATAAGACAGAAACTGTGATAACTGCTCTCTCTTTTCCCTCAGAAATAGCATTAGAGAAATCTCTTACTAGAAATTTGATCAACAAAACCCACAAAAAGAATCTAGGAGAAGAACACCTACCAAGATGGTCTGTCTCAGGGTACCATGGGTGAACTGGGAGACAAGAGCTGAGAATCAGCTTTTGAAATCGCATCTGGGGGAGGCCAGATGGTCAGCTTCAGCCATTGAGACTTCTGTGAGTGGCAGTTGTGAGATTTAGCTTTAGCTGCCGAGTCTTTGGCCAGGGGGAGAAGAGTTATGGGAGAGTGAGTTACAGTACAGTGTCTTAGAGCATGCCTGGAAAACAACCAGTTGGGCCAGGGACCTGAGTTCCATACTTTCAGCAGAGCCTTATACCCAGAACAAACAATAAATAATGCCCCACCCCCTCAGGACAACAGAGCTTACTCAACAGAAAGAATTAGCTCCCTCCAACCAGGGCCAAGACCAGTTTTCAAGGTCAACTCAGACCCTGCTGCTGAGGACCTCACTTCAGAGAAAGCAACCAGCACCACCTACTGGCTGGCCTTTGGAATTACTAAGTCAAGTGAACAAAGTCTCTAGGATCCTCAAAAGCAAACCTCTGAGAGTCAGCTGTTCCCCACCCCAACACAAAATGAAAAATGGCCAGAGAAAAGGGAAGCCCATGGAGAAATACTTAGAATGGACAGATCTTAACCCAGAGAGATCTAGCACTGCTGAGGAACATATGAATTGGTCTCCAGACCAGAAAGACTTCCTTGAAAAAATCAGGAAGGAGTTTAAAAATCAATTGGAAAAATTGTGAAGAGAAATTCAAGAGAAAATTAACATGTTGCAAGGAAAATTAACATCATGCAACAAGAAAACAAATCTTTGGGAAAAGCAATTGGACAAATACAAAATGAGAATAACTTTCTCAGACCTTCAATTGGGCAAATGCAAAAAGAAAATGATTGTCTCAAATCCTCAAGTGGACAAATGCAAAAAAGAAATTATTCTCTCAAAACTACATTTGGGACAATAGAAAAGTCCTTCAAAACTAGAATGGATGAACTAGAAAAGGAGTTACAAAAGATAAAAGAAGAAAAATCTACCTCTCTAAAAAAGTGGAATTGGCAGAAACTAATAACTTCATGAGTCAACAAAATTGTGTTAAACAAAACCAAAAGATTGAAAAAATAGAAAAAAATATAAAATACCTCATCAACAAGACCCCTGACTGTGAGAACCAATTGAGAACGGAGAATCTGAGAATTATTGCCCTTCCTAACATTGAAGAGAGAAAAAGCCTGGAATTAATATTACAGGATTTAATGATGGAAAATTGTCCTGATATAATGGATACAGAGGGGAAAATAGTTATTGAAAAAATACATGGATCCACTCCCAGAAAGAGATCCTAAAATGAAAACACCAAGGAATGTTGTGACCAAATTCCAGGACTATTAGAAAAAGAAATAAATCCTGTAAGCCGCCAGAAAGTAAAAGCAAATAAATACCAAGGAGCCACAGTCAGGATTATGCAGGACCTGGCCACAGCAATATTAAGGGATCAAAGGGCCTGGAATGAGATATTCTGAAGAGCAAGGGAGCTTGAATGTAGCCAAGAATCTACTACTCAGAAAAACTGAGCCTTCTCTTACAGGGGGAAAAAAAGATGGACATTTAATCAAATGGGACACTTCCAAAATTTCATGATGAAAAGACCAGAGCTAAATAGAAAATTTGGATATCAAACAGAAGGCTCAAGGCACACATGAGAATGTTAAAAAAATTGCTACACAATAAGCTGAAACTGACTATATACCCACTTGGGAGAAAAAGTCTCATAACTCTTGAGAATTGTAACTCTATTAGAGAAAAAGTATACATAGCCAGAATTGATGGACACTCATAAATTTTCTGTGACTCAGACAGAATTATTTTAAACCAATACCTCATTAAAAGGGGGGCAGTAAGGAGAAGGGAGGTTGGAGGGAGTCTGAATTGGGTAAATCTCATTACATCATGAGGTACATAAGATCAATTACAATTGAGGGGAAGAAAGGAGGAGGTGAGAACCACCTGAATCATCATCACATCAGACTTGGCTTAAAATTTACTTAGACATACTTAAACAAGTTAAGAAGCTTATCTTACCTTTCAAAGATTAAAAGTGGAAAAGGGCAGGGGAATGAGGAGGGTGTGGAAAAAAGGGGAACTAACAGAAGTAATGGAAGAAGGGGAAAAGGGAAAGGGGAAAAATGGAAGGGGGTTGATTTAAGAGAGCAAACACTCTGAGGGTGGCAGGATTCAGAAAAATAAACACTGGGGAATATGGATAAAGGGAAAAAAGGTGAAAATAAAAATAGAAGGAAGATAGCATGGAGGGTAATAAAGAGTTAGTAATTATAACTATGAATGTGAATGGGATGAACACTCCCTTAAAATTAAGTGGATAGCTGAGTAGATTGAAAACCAGAATCCTGCAATATGCTGCTTATAATTAATTCATGTAAAGCAGAAAGATACATATAGAGTAAAGGTATAAAGGTTGGAGCAAAATATATTTTGCTTCAGCTTAAGTGAAAAAAAAAACAGGGCTAGCAATTCTTATATCAGACAAAGCAGCTGCAAAAATAGATAGCATAAAAAGTGATAAGGAAGGAATCTATATCCTCCTAAAAGGTACCATAGACATTAAAGTAGTTTCAGTATTAAATATGTATGCACCCTATGGGACAGCATCCAAATTCTTAGAGGAGAAGCTGAAAGGGCTACAAAAAGATGCAGGCAGCAAAACTACTAGTTGGAGATCGCAACCTCCCCCTCTCAGATTTAGATAAATCAAATAATAAAATAAACAAGAAGGAAGTTAAGGAGGTAAATAGATTGTTATAAAACATTGATATGATACACCTAAGGAGGAAATTGAAAGGGCATAGAAAGGAATTTACTTTTTTCCTTCAGTACATGGCACTTACACAAATATTGACCATGTACTTGGACATCAAAACCTAATGATTAGTTGCAGAAAGGCACAAATAGTGAATATATCTTTCTCAGATCATAATGCAATAGAAATAATATGCAGTAGTGGACCAGGGAGATATTGACCCTGAACTAATTGGGAACTAAATAACTTCATTTTAGAGAATGAGTGGATAATGCAACAAATTATAGAAAGAATTATTTCATCCTAGATAACGGCAATAATGGTATAATATACCTAAACCTATGGGATAGTTTCAAGGCAGCTGACAGGGGATATATTATATCTTTAAATGATTAAATGGATAAATTAGAGAAAAAAGAAATCAAAGAACTAAATATGCAATTAAAAATGTTAGAGAATGAATAAATTAAAAAGTTCCAATTAAATAAAAAATTAGAAATTCTAAAAATTAAAGGAGAAAGTAATAAAATTGAAAGCATGAAAACTATTGAACTAATAAAGAAAACCAAAAGCTGGTTTTATGAAAAAAAATAATAAAATTGATAGACATCTAGTCAATTTGATGAAAAAGAAAGAAGAAAAATAACTTGCTAGTATCATAAATGAAAAAAAGTTAAACTCACCACCACTGAGGAAGAAATTAAGGCAATAATTCAGAATTATTTTGCCCAATTCTATGCCAATAAATTTGACAATATAAGTGAAATGGACAAATACTTACAAAAATATACGTTGCCCAGATTAAATGAAGAGGAAATTAAAAACCTTAATAACCCTATCTGGTGAAAAAGAAATTCAACAAGCAATTATTCAGCTACCTGAGAAAAAATCTCCATGGCCAGATGTATTCACAAGTGAATTCCATAAAACATTTAGTGGAAAAATAGGTGATGATGGAACTCTGCATAATTATTTCTATGCCACCAATATGGTGCTGATACCTAAGCCAGGAAGAGTTAAAACATACTAAAAATTATACACCTATCTCCATGATGAATATAAATTCAAAATTCTTAAATATATACCTTTAGCAAAATGATTATAACAAGTTATCACTACAATAATACATTATGATCAAGTAAGCTTTATCCCAGGAATGTAGAGTTGGTTCAATATGAGGAAAACTGTTAGTATAATTAATTATATCAATAACACATCTATCAGAAATCATATGATCATATATATATATATATATATATATATATATATATATATATATGCTGAAATAGCTTTTGATAACATGCAGCACCCATTCCTAAGAAAAACACTAATTTGTGTAGGCATAAATGGCTTGTTCCTTAAAATAATAAGCAGTATCCATCTAAAACCATCAACTGGCATTATATGTAATGGCGATAGCCTTGAGGCATTCCCAATAAATTCAGAGGCAAAAAAGGATGCCCATTATCACCACTACTATTCAGTATTGTATAAGAACTGTTAGCCTCAGCAATAAGAGAAGAAAATGAAATTGAAGGAATTAGAATAGGGAAGGAGGAGACAAAACTTTCACTCTTTGCAGATGACATGATGGTATACCTAGAGAATCCCAAAGTCATCTAAAATGCTGCTAGAAATAATTAGCATCCTTAGCAAAGTAGCAGGATATAAAATAAACCCTCATAAATCCTCAACATTTGTATATATGACTAGCAACATAGAGCAGAAAGAACTAGAAAGAGAAATCCCATGCAAAGTAACCTCAGACAAAATAAAATACCTGGGAGTCTACCTACCAGGGTAGACTCAGCAACTCTTTGAAAATATTTACAAAACTCTTCTCACACAAATAAAATAAGATTTAAATGCCTGGGAAAACATCAACTATTCATGGATAGGTCAAGCTAAGATAATAAAAATGTCAATTATGCCAAAACTAAACTACTTGTTTAGCACCCTACCAATGAAAATGCTAAAATATTACTTTAATGAGTTAGTAAAAGATTTAAGTAAATTTATATGGAGAAATAAAAAGTCAAGAATTTCCAGAGATTCAAGAAAAAGTGCGAAAGAAGGTGGTGTAGACTTATCAGTTCTAAAATTATATTATAAAGCATTGGTGCTCAATACTGTCTACTACTGGCAAAGAAATATAATCTTGGATCAGTGGAATAAACTAGATGCAAAAGCAGGAAATGATTATAGTAATCTGCTGTTTGGTAAATCCAAAGAGTCCAGCTATTGAGATAAAAACTCCCTCTTTGATAAGAACTGCTGGGAAAATTGGAAGTCAGTATGGAAGAAACCTGGATTAGACCAACACCTCACACCCTATACCAAGATAAGATCCAAATGGATACAGGCTTTAGACATAAAAAACAATTTTATAAGTAAACTAGAAGATTAAGGAGTATTTTACATGTCAGATCTATGTAAACAGAATCAGTTTATGACCAGGGAAGAGATAGAGAACATCATTCAAAACAAATTAAATCATTTTGACTACATTAAATTACAAAGCATTTGCACAGACAAAACCACTGAAAGCAAGATCAAAAGAAATGTAGTAATTTGGAGTACAACTTTTGCAAGTAGTATTTCTGACAAAAGACACATTTCTAAACTATACAGTGAACTGAATTACATTAAAAAAAATTCCTCAATTGACAAATGGTCAAAAGCTATGCAAAGGCAATTTGCAGCTGAAGAAATCAAAGCAATTCATAGTCATATGAAAATGTGTTTCAAATTATTACTTACTAGAGAAATGCAAATTAAAGCATCTCTGAGATACCACCTCACACCTCTCAGACTGGCCAATAGGACCAGAAAGGACAATGATCAATGTTTGAAAGGATGCATGTAATCTGGGTCATTAATACATTGTTGATGGAGCTATGAACTCATCCAATCTTTCGGGAGATCAATTTGGGATTATGTCCAAAGGATAACAAAAATGTGCATACTCTTTGACCCAGCAATACCACTACTGGGTCTATACCCTGAAGAGATGATAACAAAAAGGTAAAAACATCATGCATACAAAAATATTTATAGCAGTCCTGTTTGTTGTGGTAAAAAACTGGAAACTAATTGAATGTATTTCAATTGGGGAATGGTTTAACAAACTGTGGTATATGTATGTCATGGAACACTATTGTTCTATTAGAAACCAGGAGGGAAGGGAATTCAGTGAAGCCTGGAAGCATTTGCATGAACTGATGCTGAGTGAGATGAGCAGAACCAGAAAAACATTGTAGACCCTAACAGCAACATGGGGGTGATTATCAACCCTGATGGACTTTCTCATCCCTTCAGTGCCACAACCAGGGGCAATTTTGAGCTATCTACAATGGAGAATACCATCTATATCCAGAGAAATATTTATGGACTTTGAACAATGACTGAAGACTTTTACTGTCAAATTTAAAAAAAAGCTTTATTTTCCTATGTAATTTTACTATCTCATAGTTTATTTTTATTCCTTAAGGATATGATTTTTCTCTCATCACATTCAACTGGGATCAGTGTATAACATGGAACTGATGTAAACACTAACAGAATGCTTTCTGTGGGGGGGTGAGGATGGAAGCAAGAATGGGTGAAAATTGTAAAATTCAAAATTAATAAAATCTTTCTTTAAAAAAAACTTTAACTTTTCTATGCTATTCTTGTCAAATGTATAACATAATTATTTTGGCAAAATTTTCCCTGACCCTGGCCTTGAGATTGCTTCTATTAAATCTAAATAAATATAGATAGATAGATAAACAAATGATAGATAGATGAATAGATATAGATATATACATATGTACACATGCATCTATATATTTGTATATAAAAGTAAAGTTCTTCTATACACATTTCAATTCTTTCTCTAAATGTTCACAGCACTTTCCCCCCATATGTTCTTTATCAATGAGTTGGGTTTTAGCAAAATTATGATTGCTTTTTCACTCAAAGTCATTCTTAAAGGAATATTGCTGTTGCTATATAGTGTTCTCTTCATTCTGTTCATTTAAGACCTCATTATTTTGTGTAAATCATTGAATGTTTTTTACCTGTCAAATGACTAAAGTCATCATTTCTTATAACCTTATACTATGTATAATTATGTAGTATTGTATTATAACACATTCAACCATTTTTCCAAGCACTGTGCATCTTTGCAATTTCCAGTTCTTTCTGGAAATTTTCCTTTTCCTCCTATTTACATTTGGAAACATCAAATGGTTAAATAAGGATATAAGAAGTTTAATAATTCTTTGGCCATAATAGACTGAGCTCTAAATTAACTGAATCACTTTACACTTCCAAGAAAGATTGTGTCCCATTTTTGACATCCCATCCAACACTTCTCTTTCATCTTCTATCAATTTGATAAATGTAAAATAATATTTAAGGGTTGTTTTAAATTTTATTTCTCTAATCTATGGCATAATATATCATATTTTCATATGACTTAATTGTTTTTTGTTCAGGAAACTGCCTGTTTATCACTGTTCGCTATTCATCATTTGGGGAAGGAATCATATCCTTATAGAGTTGACAAATTTCTTTATATATTTTACATAAGCCTCTCATTTGATAAATTGTCAATAAATTTCCCTCCAATTTTCTGCTTTCCTTGGATACATTTATATTAATTGGACAAAAATTTATAATTGCATGCAATCCGTTTTGCATGTAACTTTGTTCTCTGTCTCTTGTTCATTCCTTACATGTTTACCTAAACATAATTTATCTAACCAATAAGTCCCAGCTTCTTGTAATTTTTTTTTATAAATCTCTCTTTGTTCTTAAATCTTGTATTCATTTGGAATTTTTTTCCCCTTCTTAGCCTCTCTTTTGACTGGATCCCCATTTTCTTCTCCACTAAATCCCTTATTCCTTATTTTACCCACTCTTTAACAGTTTCTCCCTTATTTATTATCTAAACTATTTACCCTTCCTTTGTAATCTTAATTTATACATCTTTCTAAAAGTCCCCTCCCCTCCCCTATCCTCTCACTTTTCTAGAAGTTCAGAAGACTTAAAAATCTTATCAAGTATCAAATTTGTTTCCACCTCAACCGAAATGAGAGTTTTATCCAATGTGTTATCAGCCCTTCATTCTCACCTGCTTTCATTCACAACTCATTTTCCTTTAATTATTTCTCCTTTGAATAATTTCTGTTATAAAAATCATGCATAAACATCATTATTCACAACTCAGGTCCATCCTTTCCTTCAAACTACTTTAGTAATAATCATTTTGAAAATTATATTACTTAAAATAAAATTAATAATTATTCATATTTATAACTTCATATAACATAAGAAAACAGTTGGACCTTAATAATTGTGTTTTTATTATTTAAATAATTCCATTTTTTTCTTTACTTTCTTTTTCCAAAACTTCAGGGATATTTTCTTTTATAATTTCTTGCAATATGGTATGCAGATTCTCATTTTTTCCCATTGCTTTCAGGCATGCTGACATTTTTTTTTTATTGTCTCTTCTTGATCTATTCTCTAGATCAGTTATATTTCTAAGATATTTCAGAATTTCCAATTATTTTAATGTTTCAATATATCTTGGATTCTGATAATATCATTTGATTCCATGTGTCCAGTTTTATGTTTCAGAGAGCTATTTCTTTCCCTAAGATTTTGCATCTCCTTTCTTACTAGTTGGTGCTTTTTAAATAATTTTCTTTAATTACTTTCATTTTTATTCATTAATAATTTAGGTGGCACAGTGTATAGAGCACCAGCCTTGGAATCAGGAGTACCTGAGTTCAAATGCAGCCTCAGACACTTAATAATTGCCTAGTAGTGTGGCCTTAGGCAAGGCACTTAATCCCATTGCTTTGCAAAAAACCTTATAAAATAATTAATTAAGTCATCATTCAGTGACAATATGTTAATTAAACTCTCTAATTGAAATGAATATATCTGATTATCCTTAAAATATTTTATGTGATCTAAAGGATTTATAATATTGACCCTTTTCAAAAGAGAGAGAATATTTTCAAATTGTAATCAAATCTTTTTGAATGATTGTACTACTTATTAGTAGGGAGGATGAATAAAATATAAAATATATTTTCATAAAGACCACCACAACTGCTTGAATAGAAAAGACATCTAAACTATATGTCATAGTGATAACAGATTAGTTATTTTTACATATGATATATAGCAGGTGATTTTCATATAAATTGTTATTATTCTTACTAAGACACTCATTGGATTTTCTCTAATCTATTATAGCCAAATGATAAATGATCTTTCTATTTCCCCTCTCCCCTCTTATCAGACTATATTCAGAGGTCTCCTTCCATTTCAGAATTCAGATAATGCTTCCCAACTGCAAAAAACATATTCACTGCCTCATAAATATGTACCAAATCATTTGCAAATTCTTATGCTCTAATTCATCTTCATGCAGTTATCAATATTTTTTCATAATGATAATAATAATAATAATAATAATAATCCTGCTTCTCTTTTATCTCTAACAAATGACTCAGTCCTAATTTTATTTATCAGACTTTCTTGGTTCTAGTAAAACACAATTGAAAGCTCTCTTTATGCAGATTTCTCATAGAAAATAATTTTTACTTTTCTGTGCATTCAAATAAATATGCAACATGTTAGGTAGAGTGAAGATAGCAGAGTAGAGAATTACTTGGCTGAAATATAACATTTTCCCATAAGCAACTTTAAAGCACAACTTTGAATGAAATTCTCAAGTGGTAGAGTAAAAGAAGTCAGAGTGAAATATATATTTTAGTTCAAGGCAACATAAGAGGTCAGAAAAAGAGATCTGTAACACAGGTAAGTACAAACCTGCATAGATAAAACAATTTTAGAGCTATATCTTGGTAACAGAAGCAGCAACATATTTTAGAAGAATCAAACTAAGGATTCCTCATTTGATTAGAAAGAGATTATAATACACACTCTGCAGTCCCTAGATGAAGGAAAACATACTGTTTGGCCCCTGTGTATCCTATATCAACTTCTGCACCATAGTTCAAGGCTAAAGGAACACTTGATCAAGAAAGAGTGGGAGTTATGTAACCAAGACGGAAGTGAAAATCTTGGAAGCTCCTGGACCCTTTCTTGAAATAGCTTAATTGACTCCTTTATACAGATCTTAAAGCTTTAGATTCTGCCAAAAAAGAGTTAAACAAATTCTCATCTCAATATGTCATGGAGGAACTTCAGTAAAGGTGTAACTCTCACGGGTAAAAGGAGATCAGCATAGGCAGTAGAGTGAGGGAGATAGCAGAAAGTTTTTTTTTTTTTTTTTTTTTTTTTTTTTTTTTTTTTTTTTTGCCATAACAAATAAGATAGATAGGACCTGGCTCAGCAGGCAGGCCAGAAGTGCCAGTCCCAACTCCAACTCAGAAAATGAAGTATGAGCCCTGAGAATGCTGATGCAAAAGACATGATTATGTTGGGAAGAAACTGTTGCAATCTGGTGGTATCAAGGAGAAAATAAACCTCTGCATAGATAATATCTCAGAAAATTATAAGCCATGGACGAGATGCTGATCCCAGCAAAAAAATAATCAACTTTACTCCCTGTACTAGAGGAGTAGACCTCACTATTAAAATGAGGAAAAAATAAAAAGCACCAAGCATATTCTGCTAGGGAAAAGAAAAATGCTTTCTCAGAAGAGGACAACAGTGATAAATTAACATGTGAAACTTCAAATTTATAAATTGGCCTAAAATTCAAAAGTTCACAGAAGAGCATGAAAGGGAATTAAAAAAAAAAGAAGGGAGGAAGAAGAAACATTGAGAATAAATTGAGAGCCATGTAGGAGAACTATGAAAAGTTGACTGTAGAAATCAAGTCCTTTAAAAGTAAAAATTTCCAACTGGAAAAAATGTTTAACTCATCAAAATTCTAAATCAACCAACTGGAAATGCAATGCAACTCTTCCAAAAGTAAAATTAACTACTTAGAAAAAGGAAAACAGTTCATCTGAAGTAAAATGAAGAAACTTGAAAAGGAAACACAAAAACTGACTGAAGAATATAAAACCATAAATCTTAGAATTATACAAATGGAAAGTAATGATTCTTTGAGACGCAAAGATTCCATCAAACAAAGCCAAGGGGCTGAAAAGAAATAGAAGAAAATCTTAAGTACATATTTGGATAACAACTGATCAGGAAAATTGATACAAGAGTGATAATTTTTGCATCATTGGTTTACCTGAAAGCATCAATAAAAATGACACTCCAAAATATCTCTCAATTATCAAGAAAAAGCTCCATATATCTTAGAACAAGAAGACAAAATAGTCATTGAAAAAAATTATCAATCATCTTTTGGGAAAGAACCTAACATAAAAATTCAAAAAATATTTTAGCCATATCTCAGAATCACCAGTTATAGAAGAAAATATTGCAAGCAGAGAAAAGAAGCAATTTAAATACCAAAGTGCTACAATCAGAATTACACAGAATTTATCACTTTCAAAATTAAAGTATTGTGTGTTCTGAAATATAATATTTTTGAAGAGAAAAGACCTTGGATTACAGTCAAAGAACAGCTGCAAATTTCTGCATATTCTTTTTGGGAAAAAGATAAACTTTGAATGATATAAAGGAATTTCTAAATATTATAATAAAAACCAAAATAAAATGGAAAATTCAGTTTTCAAATACAAAATTCAAGAGATATAGTAAAAGGTAAATGGAAAGGGGGTGAACCCTAGTCATTAACATTAAACTGGATATATCCCTGCACAAGAAAACAATAATTGTAAATATTGAGAAATTTATTTCTCCTTGGATAGTTAAAAAAAACACTTAGACAAAGGGTATACATTAACCGTGAAAGTGATGAAGATTTAATCACTTCTTTAGTTCATGAGGGTTGAATATAGTGGGAAGCATTTTACTTAAGGCATATGAGTATAAAAAGATGATGATGATGTGATTTTCCTTACAAGGGTTGTATTTCTCTTGGAAGACAGGAAGGGTACCTAAACTAAAAGTGTACCTGAAAGATGAAGATGAAAAGTTCATGAAGTGACATTATATTACCTGCTACTTTATTAAAGGAAGGGAGTTTACTTATAGGCACTAGATAAAAAAAAATCATGCAGTGATCCTGAATTATTTAATATTTTAGTTAGTTTAAGGATTATAATAAAGGGAGAAAGTGTACTTATAGCATCTGGATATAAACAGATCATGAATTGATCTTCCTTTACTTGATGGTTTAATTAATGTCAGTTGTGTTACTCTAAGAATGGAGGGTATAAGTGTATTTAGAGAGTATGGATATAAAAGGAATATGAAGTGATTTTGTTTTTTATGCTACTTTAACTCATGAGGACTGTATTTCCTCAAAAGTTTTTTGGAAGAGGATATAGTATAAGCTTATGTTGTTTATGACCTTTGAGAAGTGAATTTCTTGTAAAAAAGATGAGAGGACATCCATTCTATTAAATCAGAAATTGGAGACATGTTATGCATATGAAGAGGCTATGAGCTAATTTTCTTCTCAATCAATCAATCAGTGCTTGAGAATTGTGTTTTTATATGGACAGATAAAACAAGTATATTCTAGGAGGGGTTGTGGTTGCTCAAGCACTCGCACATTGAAAATATGGATTATCCTAGGAGAAGATAAGGCATTAGATAATACCACAACATGAAGAGGTATGAAGATGATTTACAGGAGAAGCAAAGAAAGGAGGGTGTGAGCACTGAGTTAATGCTACTGTAAAGAGATTTGGCCTAAAGTGGGACTAACGTACATTGTGTTTCATAATTGTGTTTCAAAATTTTTTGTACATACAGAGAGGCAAACGGAAAGAGGAGACTGTCCCGCAGCACACTTTTGAAGAGAGACAGAGTAAAAGGAGAGAGAAAATATAGTAATTAGTAGTGGGAGAAATGGAAGGAGGGAATTATAGACAGTAGCAGTGGAACAAAATGGAAATAACTTCTCTGATGGACACATGATAAAAGAATATAATCCACCCCAGAGACAGAGCTTATGATATGGGAACATAGACTGAAGCAATATTTTTCTCTTTCTTTCATTTTATTTCTTTTAAGTTTTCTTTTTTATGTCTGTGGGGGGAGGGGGGATTATATTCACTGTGACAACAAGATTATTTTACTAATGTGTAAATAAATTTAAAAATAAAAATATACCATATTAAAAAAAAGAAAACAAAACAACAACGTTGTTACATGAACAACCTTTATGGAAGCAACTCTTCTCAGTATTTCAGCAAGATAAGATAACTGTATTAGAATGTCTATGGACAATTATCCCTACCCAGAGGACAAAAATCAAAATAAAACAACCACACACACACACACACACACACACACACATACACACACACACACACACACACACACACACACACACTTTATATAAGTTATTTCTTATGTATCTTTCCATTAATCCTAATTCCTCATGCTGAAAAGAACTAATCTGTACAAATGTTTATCAAAATTTTGTATGAACAATGGTAACCTGACTGTTTGTTGCTGCTAGGAGGGTAGTGGGAAGGGAGGGTGGAAAGAAACTTTGCAACTTAAAAAAATCCATGTCCATATGGATGAAAATACATACATGAATAAATTTTTTAAAGAGTAATATATAGAAATGCTGATGATTTATGTGGTATCATTTGATATCCTGTAATTTTGCTAAATTAGCTAATTATCAAGAGGTTTTAAGATGATTTTCTAGGGTTTTCTATGTATACCATCATATCCATCTGCAAAGAATGAGATCATTGTTTTTTTCATTACTTACTCTAATTCCTTCAATTACTTCTTCTTCTCTTATTGTTAAGGCTAACATTTCTAATACAATATTGAATAATAATAATGGTGATATCAGTCATCATTTTTTCAATCCTGATCTGTTTGGAAACTTTTCTTACTTCTCCCCATTAATGTGGTCAATGGCTTTAGATCAATACTACTTATCATTTTAAGGAAAATTCCATTCATAATTGTGTTCTCTAGTGTTTTTTTTTAACTTTTGCAAGGCATTGGGGTGAAATGACACTTAAGGTCACACAGGAAAGGAAGTAAGTGGCTGAGGTTGGATTTGAACTCAGGTCCTCCTGACTCAAGGGTCAATGCTCTATCCACTGTGCCATCTAGCCATCTTGATCTCTAATATTTTTAATAGGAATACATGCTATATTTTGTCAATAGCTTTTCCAGTATCCATTGAAATAATCATAAGCTTTCTGTTAGTTTTGTTATGGATATGGTCCATTATGTTAATAGCTTTACTAATATTGAATCAACATTATGTTCCTGGTTTAATTCATTCTTTATCAAAGTGTATGATATAATTTTTCACTTGCTATAACGTCTTTATTGATATTTTATTTAGAATTTTTTCATCAGTAATCATTAGGATAATTGGTCTATGATTTTCCTTTTCTGGTTTGACTCTTCCAGATTTAGGCATCAGCACCATAGTGGTGTCATGTAAGAAATTTGACAGAGCTCTTTCTTCCCCAATTTTTGTCAAACAGTTTATATACAATAGCATCCAATTGTTCCTTGACTGTTTGCTAGAATTTGCTTTGAATCCAGCTGACCTTGGTGATTTTATCTTAGGAAGTTCATTGTAGATTTGTTCAATTTCTTTTTTTGAGATGGGATTATTAAAGTATTTAATTTTCTCTTCTTTTAAACTAGGTAGTTTATATTTTTGCAGATAATCATCAATATCACTTAAATTATAAGATTCATTAGCATACAGTTGGGCAGAATAATACAATATTATAACTTTGATTTTTTTTACACATTTTTCACTCTGGATACCAGTAACTTTGTATTCTTTCATTTTTTAAATCAAATTAACTAAAACTTTATCCATTTTATATTTTTCATAAAACAAATTCTGAATTTTATTTATTAGCTCAATATTTTTCTTACTTTTGATTTTATCAATTTCTTCTTTAGTTTTCAGAATTTTAAGTTTCATATTTAATTGAGGATTTTTTTAGGGTTTTGCAAGGCAATGAAATTAAATGGCTTGCTCAAGGCCACACAATTAAGTAATTATGGTGTATTTTGATTTGAACTCAGGTACTCCTGATTCCAGGGCCAGTGCTCTTTCCACTTTGCCACCTATCTGCCCCCTAATTGAGGATTTTTAATGTGATCTTTCCTTAGCTTTTTTAATTGCATGTACAATTCATTGACCTTGTTAATTTATTAATTTATTCATTAAGAGATATATTTTCCCTAATAGCTCCTTTAACTCTATCCCACAAAATTCTGTATTTTGTCTACTTATTGTTATTTTTGTTGGATGAAATTATTAATTCTTTCTAGGATTTGTTGTTTAATCTTTCAATCTTTAAAATGTGGTTATTTTCCAATTAACTTTTGGTCTATTTCTCTCTTATGATCTGAAAATAATGCATTAATAATTCTGCCTTTGTGCATTTGATTCTGAAGGTATTTTTCTATTCTATCTCTATTCATTTTTCTCCAGAGGTCTATCATATCTAACTTTTCTTATATTCTATTCACCTCTTTAGCATCCTTCTTGTTTATTTTATGCAAAAAATTTATCTAATTCCAAGGGAGGGAGCTTAAGGTCCTCTACCATTTTTTGCTGTCTATGTATTGCTATAGCTCATTTTTCTTTTCCTCTAAGAATTTGGATACTACACTGCTTTATGTATACATGTTTAGTATTGAAATTATTTCATTGACTTTGGTTCATTACAGGAATAAGTAGTTTCTTTCTTATCCATTTTAATGACGTCTGTTTTTGACATTGCTTCATCTGAAATAACGATTGCTACCATTGCTTATTTCATTTCAGATGAAGCATAATATTTCCTACCACAGCCTTTTGCCTTTACTCTGTATATATCTCTCTGCTTCAAATTTGTCTCTTCTAAGAAGTATATTGTAGAATTCTGGTTTCCAATACACTCTGCTATCTACTTCCATGGGAGAATTCATCCCATTCATATTCACAGTTATAATTGCTTATGCTTTGTCATCCCCCATACTCTCTTACTTCTGTTTGTACTTTCTCCCCTTCCTTCACACTCTCCCTGATCACCAGAGTTTTGCCTCTGAATACCACTTCCCTCAACATTTCTCATTCATAGTGCATTCCTCTCTTTTCTTTCCTTTCCATTTCCCCTTCTTTCTTCCCTTCTTTCTGTTATCCCTCCTTTGTTTCCTTGATTTTTTTCACCTAATACATGAAGACCAAGATAAATTTCTAAACCTATCTGACTGTAGATGTTTTCCTCTCTTTTAGCCAATGATGGTGACATTCAAGCAGTTCTCACACTCTCCCTTTTTCCCCTCTGCTGCAGTAAGTTCTTTGTGCCTTTTATTTGGTGTAATTTACCCCATTCTTTTTCACCCTTCCTCCAGTCTCATTGCAATCATGTCCTATTTAGGGTCTTAATTTTTTGAAATCATTCCATAAAAATCAATTCATGTATATACCCTCAGCTTAAGTATATTCCCTTTAAGAATAATTGTTTTTCAAAAAAAGAGGCTAAAGAGGAAAGCAGGCAACCAAAGAATTCACTGATAACCTCCTGGCTGGGATCCCAAAATGAAAAGGCCAAGGAATATTGTAGCCAAATTTCAGAATTACTGGATCAAAGAGAATTATAACAATTTCAAGAATTTTGAGTATTTTCCTTCCAGGCAGGGATGTAACCAGTTTAATATAATTGAACAACAATCATTTTTACCCCCTTTTTACCTGTCCCAAAAACTCTTGAGTCTTCTTTTTGAAGATCAAATTTTCTGTTCAGCTCTGGTCTTTTTATCAGGAAAGTTTGAAAGTCACCCATTTGGTTAAATGTCCATCTTTTCTCCCTCAAAGATTTTGCTCAATTTTAAATTTTGGTTGTAATCTATAATCCCTTAACCTCTGAAATAACATATTCCAGGCATTTCAATCTTTTAACATTGATGTAGCCAGTTCCTGTGTAAACTTGACTGTGATCCTTTGGTATTTTAATAGCATCTTTCTGGTCAATTGTAGGATTTTCTCTTTGATCCGATAATTCTAAAATTTGGTTACAATATTCCTTGACCTTTGCATTTCGAAATCCCTGTCAGGAGGTTATCAGTGAATTCTTTTGATGCTCGTTTTCCTCTTTAGTCTCTTTTTGTGAAGACCAATTATTCTTAAATTATATATCGATCTATTTTCCAGGTCAGTTGCCTTATGAATGATGTATATTACATTTTTTTCTTTTTTCATTTGTAAATTTTGTTTAACAAATTCTTGGTTTCTCATGAAATTATTAGTTTACATTACTCCTATTTTTCAAGGAGGGATTTTCTTCATTTACTTTCTGCATCTTCCTTTCCATTTGGTGAATACTAATTTTAGAAGAACTGCTCTATTTCTAATTACCCAATTGTATTTTAAAGTATTTATTTTCCTTCTGTCACTTTTTGTTTCATGAATTTTTTCTTGAATTTATTTTCCCAATTTTTCCATTTGATTTTCAAAATCCTTTCTGAGTTCTGCAACAAGTTTTTCTAGGGTAGAGAGAAATGCATATTCTACCCCATAGTGTCATGTGGAACATACCTTCTGTTCTCATTTTCTGAAGCTGTGTTTTGCCTATCCTTATCTTCAAGGTAATTTTCAGTGAACCCTGCTGTTCTCTGGTCTTTCTATACTAATTTTGAGATTTGTTATCTATCCAAGGTTCTTGTCTTAAGGGAAGGACTTATATGCAGACTTTTGCTGTTGAAAGCCCTAGAAAATTGCTAATAGCCCTGTGTTGTTGATCTTAGGAACACATAGGGGTTTCTCAATGAATAAGACTGACCAGACTGGAAATACCAGGGGTTCTCTTTCTCTGAATCCTTCATCACCTTGTAAAATTCAGTCACCCTGGGTTGTTGGGAAAGGTAGGAATTCCTGGAGTCATATTTGAATTGTTGCCTCCAAGATCCAAGACCCTCTTCTTCACTAAGAATGACAGAATTTCACTGTCGAGTTCTGCAGTCCAGAACAGTCAAAGAAGGCTTATTGTGGGCTCTGGGCACCCATGCTGAAGTTTGTTCAGCAGACTAGAGCTTCCTACTAAGTAGCCAAGTCCTATTTCTAAAGCCTGGATTCCTATGGCTCAGAAACTCAGCTTAGTTTCTCTGACTCACTCTGCCACCTGTTTGCTAGTTTCTCTTCTCTTCCCTGGACTCCCCTATGCTCCCTTATGACTGATGTTATGGAACACTTTTCACTCTGACATTTTGTGCATTCTGTCATTACAAATTCTGTTGATTATTGATAGTTCTGATGGAAACCCAGGAGTGCTTAATAGAAGTTCAGGTTTCTCCCAACAATCTTGAATGGAAGTCTTTGTTTTTCTTTTTTCCAGTTTCTTGTTTGATATATACATATATATATATATATATATATATATATATATATATATATATACACACATGTATATGCATATACATGTATATGTATGCAAATACATATAAGTATATATGAATGTATATATATGTATATGTGTACACACATACACACACATATATATATATATATATGTATATATATATGTATATACATATATACATATAAACTTCAATCCTCCCATCTGACCTGGAATCAAGTCTGAGAATTTAGTTCTCCAGCAATCTCCACAGTCATTCATGTTCCTGGCACCATTTCTTCTGCCTTCTATAGGAATATTTTGCATCTTTCTTTACCCATGAATATATCCAGGCAGAAAAGATGGGTCAGTATATCAGTATAGGTTTCCTAACTCTTCTCCTGATCACATGAAGAATTCACCACACTGTGAGGGAGCTGAGAATTCTTGCCATTGACAATGAGGCTACCTCTCAAACAAGTTGACCCAGAGTTTGTCACTTGCTGTTTCAGAGGAGCTAGTCTAGAGGTGTTTACATTCACCTGGGTTTAATCTCAGTCCCATGATTTTTCTTCAGAATTTATCAAATTGTGTCAGGAAGAACACTGTTCTATTTATATTACTGTCTAATTTTTTTCACTCTGCATTCATGCTGTTGCTTTATTTTTAACTTTTTTTTGAAAATAATTTGGAGATTTGTCATATTCTCAGAATCCTCCTGTAGATTTATTATCTTCCCATAAAGGAATATAAGCAATGCATTCCATCCCATATTCTTACTTGCTCTTTTAATGCTTCTTTTTACTTTTATATTTCTGAGTTAAATTTTGTCTTCAACTCTAATATTTTCATCAACAGTTCATGGAATCATTTACTTACTTAAATATCTATTTTCCCCCTAAATAATTATATTTAGTTTTGCTTAATAATTATTTCTTCCATTTAATAAAATAGTTTCTTTACTTACAGCAACATAATATTCCAAGGCTTCCACTCATTTATTGTAAAAGTCTCTAAATTTTTTTGATTTTATGAAGTTACAAAATACATGGGGAAAAATGATGCTGTTGAGCTATATTAGTTACTTAGACGTCCCTATTCCTTTCCCCAAAATAGCTATAATATATAGTAAATGCATTATTGTGGAATATGATATGCCTACTAAAGTCTATGTTGAAAGCATTTAGTTTTGATTATTATTTTTTGGGCTAATAGTTCTTTTATTCTGAACTACGCATTATAGTTTTATAAACATACATATATATATTTATATATATAGGTTATTTTAGTTATATAGTATAATTATATGTTTTAGTTTGAACTATACTTAAAATTAATTATACCACATCAATGAGGTAATTATTTTAATCTTATAAAAATAATCTTATAGAGTTAGATTAATTTAATGGATGTATATGATATTAACTATCTCTAGCAAAAAAAAAAAAAACCTTTCAGCAGCAACTATGGATAAATAATTACAGAGGTAAAAGAAAAAAAAAGTTTGTCCTGAAAAACAAGCTCTTCACTTTTCAAGAGAGCATGAATATCTTCTATATCAGTCTAATATTTTGATTTCACATAACAACTCAGTGAATGAACTACTTTAGTACCGTTTTATTTACTTGGTCATTTGAACAGTACCTACACTTAGTGAACACAATAAATTTCTATTGATTGATTAAATGAATGAATGATGCAAAATAATGAGCATACTAATTTTTAAAAGTTTGATTATATGATTTTCCCATTTTTCTATATTACCATCCCTACAAAAGTAAGATAACAATCAAATTAAACAATTATCTCTGAAACAACAATATCCTAAGATTTCACAGATTCTCATCTTTGTTCAGGCGGTTGTCTATGCCAATATCTTTTCCACAGCATTCCTCTTGTTCAGTTTCTAGTTGTAGAATAAAGGAAAACACAAATGCCAACTGCAATGAAAAGTTCTCTTGGATTCTGTTAGTAGTAATAATCATTTCTAGTCTTCTTTATAGAATAAAATGTGGTACCTCACTGAATTATTCATAAAATACTGGTTACAATTTAGTATATGTTTGTGACATATTTCACCATGAAATTTTATACAGCTTTGTTTAATGTAAATTTATATTCTCCTACACATTCCAAATTAATGGTTATATCGATAATAAATGATCTTTGCTAACTCAAATTCAATGAAATTAATATTGTCAATTTTTAATTTTTAAATTTTATTTTTCACATTTCAAGATAGAATTCAATATCCATTTTTTTAAAAAATGGTTTTCCCCCTTCAATCCTTTCTTATGCCCTTAGGACAGCAAGTATTCTGATACTTCTTAGCATTCACAATTATATTCTTTTTATTTTTATTTTTTTGGTTTTTGCAAGGCAATGGAGTTATGTGACTTGCCCAAGGACACAGAGCTAGGCAATTATTAAGTGTCTGAGGATGGATTTGAACTCAGGGACTCCTGATTCCAAGGCCAGTGCTCTATCCACTGTACCACCTAACTGCCCCTAGCATTTACAATTATATTAGACACATTTCCAGATTAATCCATGAAAGAAGAATCAAAATAAAAGTGTGTGTGTGGGGGGGGTACTATGACAAGAAAAAGAAAAAAAAACATTTAAAAAGGTGAACCTAGTAAGTAATTTGGATTCATGTTCCATTGTCTTTCCTGGTACATGAATGACATTTCCATCATAGGTCTTTCAGAGTGGTCTTTCATATCTAAAAGTGAGAAGAGGCAGGGCAGCTAGGTGGCACAGTGAATAGAGCACTGGCCATGGAGTCAGGAGGACCTGAGTTCAAGTCCAGACACTTGCTAGGTACCTATCTGTGTTCCCATGGGAAACCCACTTAATGCTATTCCCTTGCAAAACCCTAAAAAAGTGAGAGTAGGGGAGTCTACCTTAGTTAATCACCATACAATGTCGCTGCTAAGGTATACAATATATCCTTGATATTGAGCATTTCACTCAACATCAGTATAAATCTTTCTAGGTTTTTCTGAAATCTGTATGCTCTTCAATTTTTTGAAATATTTTATTTTGCATTTCACAATTTTTCCCCTAATCTTGCTTCCCCCCCACTCACCCTGCACAGAAGATAGTCTATTAGTTTTTAAATTGTTTCCATGGTATGCATTGAACTAAGTTGAATGTGATGAGAGAGAAATCAAATCCTTAAGGAAGAAACATAGAGCATGAGATATAGCAGAATTACATAATAAGACAATATCTCTTTTTATATTAAAGGTAATAATCTTTGGTCTTTGTTCAAACTCCTCAATTCTTTCTCAGGATACTGATGGCATTCTCTGTCACAGATACTGCAAACATTGTGCCTGATTGTTGCCCTGTTGGTATGAGCAAATCCATTTATGTTGGTCATCACTCCCATGTTGCCATTAGGGTGTACAGTGTTCTTCTAGTTCAGCTCATCTCACTCAGCATGAGTACATGCAAATCCTTATAGTCTTTCCCAAATCCCATCCCTTCTGGTTTCTAATAGAACAATAGTATCCCATCACACACATATACCACAGTTCGTTAAGCCTTTCCCCACTTGAAGGACATTTACTTTATTTCCAATTCTTTGCCAACACAAACAGGACTGCTATGAATATTTTTGAACAAATGATGTTTTTACCCATTTTCATCATCTCTTGGTATTGTTGCATCAAAGAGCATACATATTTTTGTAGCCTTTTGGGCATAATTCCAAACTGTTCTGGAGAAAGGTTGGATGAATTCACAGCTCCATCAACAATGTATTAGTGTCCCAGATTTCCCACATACCTTCCATCACTGTTTACTTTCATTTCTGGTCATATTGGCCAGTCTGAGAAGTGTGAGGTGGTATCTCAAAGATGTTTTAATTTGCATTTCTCTAATAAGCAGTGATTTAGAGCAACTTTTCATATGACTATAGGGCACTTTGATTTCCTCATCTGTAAATTGCCTTTGTATATCCTTTGACCATTTGTCAAATGGGGATTGGCTTGTCTTTTGTTTTTAAATTTGACTCAGTTCTCTGTATACTTTGGAAATGAGTCCTTTGTCAGAAATATTAGTCAGGGGGTGGAGCCAAGATGGTGACAAGAGAGAACTGTTTCCTAGGTGCTCTCCATCAAAATTTATAAACTAAGGACTCTACCTAAATTTTTGAGAGACAGAATCCACAGAGGCCTCCAGTGAGGCAGTTCTCTAACCCAAGGTAACCTGGAAAAGAGGGGAAAGGCTCAGCTCCATGGGATAGAGGGTTGGTCCACCAGAGGGGTGGCCCACCAGAGCGAATGAGCTTCAGCTTCCCTGAGGCAGCCCCAGGGTACTGGGAGCTGGAGCTCCCAGCAGCGAGGGAGTTTCCTGACCTATACCCCAAGGAGTACAAGGAACAAATTGGGGGATCAGCAGGGTACCTCTGCCAGATTGAGCACGGGAAGCCCAGAACTCAAGGGCACACAACAATAAGCTTGGTCACTGCAGCCCAGATCCAGGAACCTGAAACAGAAGCCAGGAAGCAGGAGCCCCCAGGATGTGAGTGCTGAGCCTAGGGAGGGGAGTGAAGAGAAACTGATGAGGTCTATCCTCTGTCCCTGGAACAGGACTCTGGGGCACTGACCAAATTCAGATCCTGATTGCACTCTAGGCCACCACATATAAAAGCAGCACCCCCCCCCCCCACAACTCAGCCTCATGGCAGAAGGGTTCGCTTGTGGTCATTCACAGACAAGGAGGGAAGACAGAGCCTCACATACAGAGATCCTTGTGGGGGGAGAGTCCCAGTAACACTCAAAAGTTCAGGAAGCACCCCAAAAAAGGCATAGGCTGGGGAAATGACTAAGCAGAGTAAAAAGAGGAACACTGTTGAGAAATACTTTTCTGGTGATCCCAAGAAGGATCAAAACACTCAATCTGAAATGAGGAAGTACAAGCTCCGGCAACTAATGTCTCCAAGAAAAATAGAAATTGTAACAGGCTATGATAGAGCTCAAAAAAAAAAAAAAAAACTTTGAAAATCAAATGAGGGAGATAGAAAAAAAAATTAGGAAAAGAAATGAGAGAGATGCAGGAAAAATATGAAAATGAAGTCAACCACTTAGTCAAGTAGATCCAAAAAAATGCTGAAGAAAACAACACATAAAAACCAGCATAGGTCAAATGGATAAAACAGTTCTAAAAGTTACTGAGGAGAAGAATGCTTTAAAAAGCAGAATTGGCCAGATGGAAAAAGAGATAAGAAAGCTCTCTGAGGAAAACAAATCCTTCAGACAAAGAATGGAACTGAGGGAGGTTGCTGATTTTACCAGAATTTGGGACACAATACTTCAAAACTAACACAATGAAAAAAATTAGAAGAAAATGTGAAACATCTTATTGAAATAAACAACTGATATGGAAAACACATTTAGGAAAGATAATTTAAAAATTATTGGAATACCTGAAAGTCATGATCAGGAAAACAGCCTTGACATCATTTTCAAAGAGTTACTACAGGAAAATTACCCTGATATTCTAGAAGTAGAGGGCAAAATAGAAAATGGAAGAAAGAGATCCCCCCCAAAAAAAACAACTCCCAGGAATATTATAGCCAAGTTCCAGAACTCCCAAGTCAAAAAGAAAATATTACAAACAGCCAGAAGGACACAATTCAAATATCATAGAGCTGCAGTCAGGATAACACAGGACTTAGCAACAACTACATTAAAAGCTCATAGGACTTGGAATATAATATTCCAGAAGGCAAAACAGCTTAGAATGCAACTGAGAATCAACTACCCAGCAAAAATGAACATCCTCTTCCAGAAAAAACGATGGACTTTCAATGAACCAGGGGAATTTCAAATGTTCCTGCTGGAATGGCCAGAGTTGAACAGAAGGTTTGATCTTCAAATACAGGACTCAGGTGAAGCACAGAGAGTGCAGGAGAAGGGGAAACTATGAGGGACTTAATGATCATGAACTGCCTGTATTCCTGTATAGAAAAAAGATACTTATGATACTCATATGAATCTTCTCATTTAAGAGCAGGTAGAAGGAGCTTTCATTGATGAAGCAAAGGAGAAAGCTGAATTTGAGGATACAATGTGGTGTAAAAATGTAGTCAATAGATAATAGGGAAATGTAATGGGAGAATGAAAAAGGAAAGGATGAATAGGCTAAGATATTTCATATAATAAGATTTTTCTTTATTACAATGGACTATTGCAATGATATGGAATGGGGAAGACAAGGGGGAATGAGGGAATCTTGGCTCTCATCAGAGGTGGCTAGAAGAGGAAACAGCATATATACTCAATGGGGTATAGGCATCTGGAGTAAGAAGAAGAAAAGGGGGACGGGGGAAGGGGAGGGATGTGAGTGATGGAAGAGAGGATGGACCATGGGAGGAGAGTGGTCATATATAACACATTTACTTTTTTACTTCTTGCAAGGGGCTGGGAATGGATGGCCTGTCCAGAATCATAGGGCCAGGTGGATGCTGGGCCTATGGAGTGGTATGTCGGCTCAGGCCTCTTGGCCCTAGGGCTGGGGATCTGTCTGCTGAACCACTCAGCTACCCTGCAGCAGAGACAGAGTGAAAGGAGAGAGAAAATATAGTACGTGGTAGTGTTGAAGCACAAATGGAGGGAGTTGCAATCAGCAATGGCAACAGTGGAAAAATATGGAAGTAACTTTTCTGATGGAATTTTCATAAAGAATGTGATCCACGCATGATAGAGCTGGAGGTGTTGGAACACAGACTGAAGCACATTTTATATATATATTATTATTTTTTGTGGGGAGGTCACAGGGCAAATGGAACTGGGTGGCCTACCTGGAGCCACACAGCTGGATGATTGTTGGGTGTCTGAGGCTGGATTTGGACCCAGGTGCTCCTGGCTCAAGGACCAGTGCTCTGTCCACCACCCAGTCACCCCTATTTATTATAATAATAATAATTATTATTATTATTATTATTACTATTTTATTTTATTTTTGGTCTTTTTATATTTTGCAGGGCAATGGAGTTGGGGTGGCTTGCATGGGGTCACACAGCTGGGTGATTGTTGGGTGTATGGGGCTGCATTTGGCCTCAGGTGCTCCTGGCTCCAGGGTTGGTACACCATCTACTGCACCACCTGGCGATACTTGCTATTATTGTTATTGTTATTATTATTAATTTTAATTTTAATTTTTTTCTCTCCCCTTTACTTTTTTGCTCATTCAGCTCTATATTTTTTTGGGGTGGGGGTATTATCTTTATTCTTAAACAAGAATATTGTAGTAATGTATAAAAACATTATTTGAACAAAATAAGAATAAATAAAGGGAAAAATTATTAAAAAGTGAAATATTAGTTGTAAAAATTGTTTCCCAGTTTATTACATTTATTTTGATTATAATAATCTACTGTTTGATAAAACCAAAGAGTCCAGCTATTGGGATAAAAACTCTCACATCAATGAAAACTTTTGGGAAAATTGAAAGTTAGCATGGCAGAAACTTGGATTAGACCACGCCTTACATCCCATGCCAAGATAAGATCAAAATAGATATGTTATCTAGACATAAAAAAGCAACATTATAAGCAAGATAGGAGATCAAGGAATAAATTACCTGTCAGATCTATGGAGAGGGAAGCAGTTTATAGCCAAGGAAGAGATGGAAGACACCATAAAAAAAAAAAAAAAACTAGACAATTTTGATTACATTAAATTAAAAAGGCTTTTGCTCATATAATACCATTGTAACCAAGATCAAAAGAAATGTATTTAATTGGGACATAATTTTTACATCTAGTATTTTTTATAAAGGCCTCATTTCTAAAATATACAGAGAACTGAGTCAAATTCTTCATTTCTTATAGAGGTAAAATATGTCATTATTTTCATATTGCACAACTTATTCAAACCACACCCCAATTGATGTATATCCCCTCAATTGTAAATTCTTGTCTATTTCTTTTTTTTTTCCATTTTTCTTATTTTAGTTTTTGAAAGCAAATGGGGTTAAGTAGTTTGCCCAAGATCATAGAGCTAGGTAATTATTAAGTGTCTGAAGCTGGATTTGAGCTCAGGTACTCCTGACTCCAGGGCCGGTGCTCTATCCACTGTACCACCTAGCCACCTCCAGTTCTTGTATATTTGGAAAAGAACTGTTATGACACTTTTCATAGCAACAAAGAATTGGAAACTAAGGGGAAGTCCATCGATTAGAAAATGGCTAAAAATGTTATGGTTTATAAATATTACGGAATCCTATTTTTTTTTTAAGAAACCATCAATGATCAGACTCTAGAGAAGCATGTAATGAATTCCAGGATCTGATGTTTAGTGAAGGAAGAGAACCAAGAGAACAATATACACAATAACAACAAAAGCACTGTGAGATGATCAATATATTTTCTTTATTAAAGATTTTATTCATTTTTAGTTTATCAATTATTCCCCTATTCTCACTTCCCTCCCCCACCTCCCCACCCCAGCAGAAGGTAGTTTGTCAGTGTTTACATTGTTTCCATGATAAACATTGATCCAAATTGAGTGTGATGAGAGAGATGATATCCTTAAGGAAGAAACATAAAGTATAAGAGATAGCAAGATCAGACAATAAGATATCAGGGTATTTTTTTTTCCAAATTTAAGGTAATAGTCCTTGGTCTTTGTTCAAACTCCGCAGTTCTTTCTCTGGATACAGATGGTATTCTCCATTGCAGACAGCCCCAAATTGTCCCTGATTGTTGCACTGATGGAATGAGCGAGTTCATCAAGGTTGATCATCACCCCCATGTTGCTGTTTGGGTGTATAGAGTTTTTCTGGTTCTGCTCATCTCACTCAGCATCAGTTCATGAAAATCCCTCCAGGCCTCCCTGAATTCCCATCAATCCTGGTTTCTAATAGAACAATAGTGTTCCATACAAATACCACAGTTTGCTAAGCCATTCCCTAATTGAAGGGTATTTACTTGATTTCCAATACTTTACCACCACAAACAGGGCTGCTATGAATATTTTTTGTACAAGTGATATTTTTACCCTTTTTCATCATCTCTTCAGGGTATAGACCGAGGACTGGTATGCTGGATCAAAGGTTATGCACATTTTTTTTACAAATAATGTTTTTATACATTAATAAAATATTCTTGTTTAAGAGTAAACAAAATACCCTCTACCCACAAAAAAACATAGACTCGCTTGAGCGATAAAGGGGAGAGAAAAAAATTTAAAAAATAATAGTAATAATTGTAGGTATGGCCAGGTGGCACAATGGACAGAGCACCAGTCCTGGAGCTAGGAGCACCTGAGCCCATATCTGAACCCGTACACCCAACAATCACACATCTGTGTGACATGCAAGCCACCCCAACCCCACTGCCCTGCAAAAATTCCAAAAAAGAAAAAAAAAGACCCAAAATAAAATAAAATAGTAATAATAGTAGGGGTTGCCGAGTGGTGGACAGAGCATTGGCCCTTGAGCCAGGAGCACCCGGGTCCAAATATGGCCTCAGACACCCAATGGTCACCCTGCTATGTGGCCCCAGGCAGGCCACCCAGCCCCATTTGCCCTGCAACCCCCCCCCAAAAAAAATAATAATAATAATAATAATAATAAATGTGCTTCAGTCTTTGTTCCAACACCAACAACTCTGTCACAAGTGGATCACATTCTTTATGAGAATTCCATCGCAAAATTTACTTCTGTATTTCTTCACCATTGCCACTGATGATCTCAACTCCCTCCTTTCATATTTCTCCACTACCATATACTATATTTTGTTGCTCCTTTCACCCTGACTCTGCTGTAGGTTAGCTAAGTGCCACAGCAGACAAATCTCTGGTACTGGGTCCAAGAGGCCCCGAGTCCCCTTACCACCTCTTAGGCCCAGCATCCACCTGGCCCTATGGTCCCAGACAGGCCATCCAATCCCATCCACTTACAAGAAGTATAAAAGAAAATGTGTTATATCTGACCACTATCCCCCCATGGTCCATCCTCTGCTCCATCACTCACATCCCCCCTTTGCCCCTGTTCCCCCCTTCTTACTCCAGATGCCTTTACCTCATTGAGTATATATGCTGTTTCCTTTCCTAGCCACCTCTGATGAGAGCCAAGATTCCCTCAGTCCCCCTTTTCTTCCCCCTTCCATATCATTTCACATCGTTGTAATAAAGAAAAATATTACATGAAATATCTTGGCCTATTCCCCCTCGCCATTTTCTTTCCCACCATTACATTTCCCTTGTTTCTATTGACTCCATTTTTACACCATATTTTATCTTCAGATTCAGCTTTCTCCTATGCTTCAACTATAAAAGCTACTTCTACCTACCCTGTTAATTGAGAAGGTTCATATGAGTGTTATCAGTGTCATTCTTCTATGCAGAAATACTTTCAGTTCATCATCATTAAATCCCTTATATTTTCCCCTTCTCCAATCTCTATGCTTCACCTGAGTCCTGTATTTGAAGATCAAACCTTCTATTCAGCTCTGGCCATTGCAACAGGAACATTTGAAATTCCCCTGGTTCATTGGATATCCATCTTTTTCCTTGGAAAACTACCCTGCTGGGTAGTTGATTCTCAGTTGCATTCTAAGCTGTTTTGCCTTCTGGAATATTATATTCCATGTCCTATGAGCTTTTGATGTAGTTGCTGCTCAGTCCTGTATGATCCTGACTGCAGCTCCACGATATTTGAATTGTGTCCTTCTGGCTGCTTGTAATATTTTCTCTTTGACTTCGGAGTTCCGGAACTTCACTATAGTATTCCTAGGGGTTGGTTTTTTGGGATCTCTTTCTAAGGGGGATCAGTCGATTCTCTCCATTTCTATTTTGCCCTCTTCTTCTAGGAAATCAGGGCAATTTTCCTGTAGTAATTCTTTTTTTGTTATTTTTATTTTTGCAAGGCAAATGGGGTTAAGTGGCATGCCCAAGGCCACAAAGCTAGGTAATTATTAAGTGTCTGACACCAGATTTGAACCCAGGTACTCCTCACTTCAGGGCCGGTGCTTTACTCACTGTGCCACCTAGCCGCCCCTTAGTAATTCTTTGAAAATGATGTCAAGGGTTTTTGCTGATTATGACTTTCAGGTATTCCAATATTTTTTAAATTATCTTTCCTAAATCTGTTTTGCATATCAGTTGTTTTTACAGTGAGATGTTTCACATTTTCTTCTAATTTTTCATTTTTTGGGTTTTGAAGTAATGAGTCCTGATTTCTTGTAAATTCATCTATCTCCCTGAGTTCTATTCTTTGTCTGAAGGACTTGTTTTCCTCAGAGAGTTTTCTTATCTCTTTTTCCATCTGGCCAATTTTGCTTCTTAAAGCATTCTTCTCCTCAATAACTTTTTGAACTGTTTTATCCATTTGACCTAAGCTGTTGTTTAGCATGCTATTCAGCATTTTTTGGATTTCCTTGACTAGGCTACAGACTTCATTTTCATGTTTTTCCTGCATCTCTCTCATTTCTTTTCCCAGTTTTTCTTTTAAGTCCCTCATT
The DNA here is from genome assembly GCF_037893015.1 of Macrotis lagotis. Lineage (NCBI taxonomy): Eukaryota > Metazoa > Chordata > Mammalia > Peramelemorphia > Peramelidae > Macrotis > Macrotis lagotis. The sequence continues at coordinate 52,043,835 of NC_133662.1, forward strand.
TGATTTTTGAAGTCTTTTTTGGAGCTCCGTCATTGCCTGATCCCAATTTCTGTTTTCTTGGAGACTTTACATGCAGGAGCTTGTGTTTCCTCATCTTCAGACTGAGTATATTGATACTTCTTGGGATCATAGATAATGTATTCCTCAATGGTGTTCCTCTTTTTTCTCTCTGCTTGCTCATTTTCCCAGCCTAAGCCTGTTTTAGGGGTGTTTTCTGAGCTTTTGGGGCACTCCCACAAGGATATCAGTGTGTGAGGCTTTGTCTTCCCTCCTGGTCTGTGAATGACGATAAGAGCCACCCTCTGCCATGGGGCTGAGGTGGAGAGGGCCCTGCCATTCTATTGGGGGGGGCTAGACTGCTATCAGGATCTGAATGTGGTCAGAAACCCAGAGTCTTGTTTCAGGGACAGAGGACAGAGCTTGGCAGTCTCTCTCTTCACTCCCCTCCATAGGTTCAATGGGCTCATGCCCTGGGGGCTCCTGCTTACAGGCTCTGCCTGCTTCTGTTTCCTGGATCTTGGCTGAGGTGGCCATGCTGCTTGCTGTGTGCCCTGAGGGCTGGGCTTCATGTGCTCACCCTGGCAGGGGCCCCTGCTATTCCCCCAATTTGTATCTGGTGCTCCCCGGGGCATAAGTCAGGAAACTCCTCCTGCTATGAGCTTTGGCTCCCAGTGCTCTTCTTTCACTCTGGTGGACTGTGCCTCCAACTCCAGGGAGGAGAGCCTTTCTGCTCTTTTCCAGGTTATCCTTAGTAGGAGAATTGCTTCACTGTGTCCCTGGGTGGGATCTGTCTCTCTAAAATTTATTGGTGGAAAAATATGGAAGTAACTTTTTTGATGGACTTATCATGAAGAATGTGTTCCACCCACAACACAGTTGTTATTGTTGGAACAAAGACTCAAGCACATTTTTTATTATTATTATTTTGGGTGGGTGCAGGGCAAATGGGGCTGGGTTGCTTGCCTGGGGCTACATAGCAGGGTGATCCTTGGGTGTCTGAGGCCAGATTTGGACCTGGGTGCTCCTGGCTCAAGGGTCAATGCTCTGTCTGCCACTCAGCCACCTCTACTATTGTTACCATTTTATTTTATTTTGGGTCTCTTTTTTCTTTTTCTTTTTTCGGTTTTTGCAGGGCAGTGGGGTTGGGGTGGCTTGCATTTTACATGGCTGGACAAGTGTTGGGTGTATGGGCCAGATATGGGCTTAGGTGGTCCTGTCTCCAGGGCTGGTGCTCTGTCCATTGAGCCACCTAGCCATACCTACAATTATTATTATTATTTTTTTCTTGATTTTAATTTTTTTCTCTCCCCTTTACTTTATTGCTCAAGTGAGTCTATACTTTTTTGGGGGAGGGGGTATTTTGTTTACTCTTAAACAAGAATATTTTATTAATGTATAAAAACAGTATTTGTAAAAAATGAGAATAAATAAATATTAAATATAAAAAGAAATAATAGGATGGATATATATTATATATATATATATATATATATATATATATATATGATTTTATGTTCCCCTAATATTTCCCCTAACTCCTAATTATTTCCTAAGATTCCTAATATAGAAATCTATTAAATACTATTTTACCATTATAACATATAACAGTGTTCCCTGGCATGGGGAGGGAAGAAGGAAGGGAGGGAGATAGTAAACTGTAGAATTCAAAAGCTTGCAAAGTATGAATTGTGAAAATTATCTTTGCATGCAATTGAAAAAAAAGTAAAAAGGCGTGGAAAGATATAGCATGCACTGTGAAATGACCAGAACCAGAAGTACTTTGTACACATGAATATCAATATTATAAATGATATACAATGAATAACTTAACTATCAGCAGTAAAATAATCTAAGAAAAATCTAAAGAATTTATGTTGAAATGTACTATAGATCTTCAGCTAAAGAATTGTTGCAATTTGAATACAGGTACTTTACTTGCTTTTATTGATTTTTTGTATTTTCTTTTATAACATTATTTACATGGAAATGGCTGCACATGTATAGCCTTTGCAAAATTTCTTGCTTTCTCAATAGAGAGGGGAGAGAGAGAGAATTTGGAATACCAAAATATGCTAAATTTTTTTACATGTACTTTGGAAGAAAAACAATTGTTAGAAATTATAGAAAACAATCTGAGATAGTCTCACAAAGCTATCATTTTGACTAACATGACAAAAAATAAAAATATGCTGGATAAATGAAAGAATATGGGACAGTAATGCATTATTGCTGGAATTATGAACTACTCTAAGCAATCTAGCAAGTATCAAACTATTCCTATTGCTTGACCACAGATTAGAACTGCTAAATCCATATCCCATAGAGATTAAAAAGTTGTAAATTATTAATTACTAGAAAATGTTTATGGAATATTTTTGTGTTGCAAAGAATTGGAAATCTAGGGAAGATTCATTAATCAAGAAATGACTGATCATATTTTTGTCTTTAATTGTGAATGTATAACATGGTATTATTAGAAATGACTAGAATGACTTCAGAAACACCTGGGAAGTTATATGACTATATAATATAATAATATATAATGAATACATATCATATATGAATATATGACAAGTGAAGGGAAGGGAATATAAAGAATATTGCACCAATTAGCAATAAGTTTGAAAGGATGATCAACTGTGAAAGACTCTGACCAATGCAATTATCCTTAACTGTTCAAAAGACCCTGTTTGAAAGATCCTATAATCCTGCAGAGATAGAAAAGATGAACCCATAACTAAGATTCAAGAATGCTTTCTTTGAACTTTATTTTGTATTTTTTTAGTAACAAGGTTAATATGGTACTCTATTTTGTATGATTTCATATGTATAATCATAATCAAATTACTTTCATCTTCAAGAAAATTGTTGGAGTGGGAGAAAGAAAGAAGTTGTTTCTCAGTTTTAAAAATGATCATTATGATATTTGCATGTAACAAATTCATCCAGAAAAATGAATTAGAATAATTACTTAAAATAATTTTTATAAAACATGATAGTTTCCTTTAATACAATTAACTATTACTTCAATGATTCAGTCAAAATCAAAAACAGGTTTGTTTGTTTTTTTAATCTGCACAGAACTGAGATTGGATGCCTTTCAAAGATGAGTGTCACTAAAACATATTGATAGACAGGGATGATATCTACTTATATGGCTTCACTGAAAAACATATTAAATTATATCTCACTTTCAAAAATGATACTAATCTGTTATTTGTCTTTATTAATACTTTATATACACTAGTGAAAAATATAGTCTGGTCTTTGTAATTGAATAGGGAAGTCAAATTGAAGAAATGGATAAAAATTAAAGAAATAAATATTTTATCAACATTCAGCAAGAAAAATTAAAAATAAATGCAAAAAACTTTTAAATTAACTCATGACTACTATACAGACAACATATGCTTTGCACTGGTAAAAATAGCAAATAAACTTAGAATATTGTCAAACAGCAGTAATATATTATTTGCAAAATGCAAGGCTAATCCCTAAGAACATATGGAGAGATTAATAGCTCCTCATAAAAATGGAGGACAAGAATTAACAAATATTCTCAGAATTAAAGAAAAGCAGGTCACATTAAATGTGACTAATTTTATAATAAAAATTCATTACAAATAATGTAAAATTAAATTTAGATTTATTGAATACAACAGAAATTGATTTATCTTTATATGGAACATATGCATGGCCCAAATTAAAGAGTGATTTCAAAAATTGCACTGCAGATTGTTCCTTCAGGAACTGAGCTGTAATATGTTGAAGGTGTAATATATATATATATATATATACATATATATATGTATATATATATATCTGAAAACAAAAGCATATGATAACAATTAAAGAACCATATATATATACATTCATACATATATATATATATATATATATATATATATATATATATATATATATTCATTAGAAACTACATTGCATCCTTGGTGAGCAGTAGTATTCATTATTTATCAATGCAGATTATGGAAAGAAATGATGGAATGCAATCATTAAATGCTGGTTGCAAAATTCTTCTCCTACTACAGATATATAAATGTGTGTTCTAGTATCTAGAATTATGTACCAGAAATTTGTTATCATTCAGAAACTAAGCACTGACAAGAAATTTTCCTTAAAAATTTGGAATGTAGTCTGTATTGGTAAAGGATTATTATTACCAAGAAAATTCTTAGCTACTTTTACTCAGAGACTTAAAGATAGTATATTTACTATGTCAAAAGCATATATTCTCATAAAAGTATTTTGCCTAAAATGCTTTTAAAATATTAAGAATGACATTAGAGCATGAAATTAGAGCACGATGGGAATTAATTGGGCCCTTATTACCCTTGTCTTAAAAAAAGAGTTCTGGACAGTTTCAGCAAATCTACAAAAAATGACCTAAATTCTAATATTTTAATTCAGATGCAAAACAAGAAAAATTCTTGCATTCACAAAAAAACATTCTCTATAAAAAATAGCAAAATATATTATTATTTAGATATTTACACTTTAGATAAGAGAATTTGATAACCATTAGAATAGTAATTGTAACTAACACATATACTCTTTAGTTGGTGGCAAACCAGTTTTCAGACAGTATTCCCTTTAAACTTCATATTATCTTATAAGTTAGATATCTATCTCATATTACAACACCAATTTGAAAGATGATGAAACATGTTAAAGATTTCAAGGGAATAATGACTTATACATTGTTATAGCACTAGTTTGAAAGATTGGAATCAATTTAGGAGATTTTTAATCCAATACAACAGTCCACATTCTATTTTTCTGATCCTATAGTGATTCACAGTAATTTAACATTGCATAGTCCTTTGTGATATGATATGGCTTTCTTTTTATCACAACAACTGTTAGAAGGAATAAGTTATAAAGCATATTTATTGTTATTCAGTCAATTTCTGTCACAACCTACTCTTCGTGATCACATTTAAACCAAGGTATTAGAATGATTTTCCATTTCCATCACCAGGTCATTTTATAGAAGAGAGATTGAGACAAAGGACCAATTAAATACCAAATAAATTCTAAAAATTAATGTAGAAATTCATATAATCAAAAGCAAGAAAACTATTGAACTAATTAAAAAAACAAATGTTGGTTTAATAAAAAAAACACCAAAATAGATAAAACTTTTGTTAAGTTGATTTTAAAAAAAGAAGAAAAATAAATCACTAGTATCATAAATGAAAAAGTTGAATTTACCACTAAAGAGGAGGACATTAACATAATAATTCAGAATTATTTTGCCCAAATGTAAGCAAATTAATTTTGTAATCTAAGTGAAATGAATGAATAGTTACAAAATATAAGGTTAAATAAAGAGGAAATTAATTACCTGATTAACCTTATCTCAGAAAAAGAAATTGAATAAATTATTATTGAACTCCCAAAGAAAAAACTCTCCAGGGCCAGATGTATTCACAAGAGAACTCTATCAAATATTTAAGGAACAATTGGTACCAACTCTTCATTACCACGTTGGAAAAAATAGGTGAAGAAAGAACCCTATCCAACTCCTTCTATGACACCAATATGGTGCTGATGTCAAAAGCCAAAGGAGAGAAAACAGAAAAAGAAAATTACAGACCTTTCTCCTTAATGAATATAGATGTAAAAATATTTTTCCAGCTTTTTTTCTATGAGGTTTTTAAATTTTATTTAATTATTTCGAATATTACAATTTTTCACCCTAATTTTGCTTCTCTCCTCCAAGCCCCCACAGAAAGCACACTGCTAATCTTTACATTGTTTCCATTGTATGCATTAATCTAATTTGAATTTGATGAGAGACAAATCTTAAACTTAAGAAAAAAATAAAATATAAGAGACAGCAAAATTACATAATAAGTTAACTTTTTAAAAAATAATAAAGGTAATAGTATTTGGTCTTTGTTCAAACTCCACAATTCTTTCTCTGGATACAGATGGTATTCTTCATTGCAAATAGCCCCAAATTGTGCCTAATTGCTGCACTGATGGAATGAGCAAGTTCATTAAGGTTGATCATCACTTCCATGTTGATGTAACTGTGTCCAATGTTCTTCTGGTTTTGTTCATCTCGCTCAGTATCAATTCATGCAAATATTTCCATTCTTCCCTGTTTTCCCATCCCTCCTGGTTTCTAATAGAACAACAGTGTTCTATCACATATTTATATATATATATACCACAGGATATTAACCCATTCCCCAATTGATGGGGATTCACTCAATTTCCAGTTCTTTACCAACATGAACAGAGTTGCTATGAATATTTTTATACAAGTGATGTTTTTGCCCTTTTTCATAATCTCCTCAGGAAATAAACCCAGTAGTAGTAGTATTGTTGGATAAAAGGGTAAGCGCATTTTTGTTGCCCTTTGGCCATATTTCCAAATTGCTCTCCAGAAAAGTTGGACAAGTTCACAGTTCCAACAACATTATACTATTGTCCCAGATTTCCCACATTGCTTCCAACATTGAACATTGTCTTTTCTGATAATATTGGCCAGTCTGAGAGTTGTGAGGTGGTTCCTCAGAGATGCATTAATTTGCATTTTTCTAATAAGTAGTGATTTAGAGACATTTTTCATATGACTATGGATGATTTTGATTTCATCTGTAAATTGCCTTTGCATGTCTTTTGACCAATTGTCATTTGGAGAATGACTTGAGTTTTAAAAATTTGAATCAGTTATCTGTATATTTTAGAAATGAGTCCTTTGTCAGAAATACTAATTGCAGAAATTGTTTCCCAATTTACTACATTTCTTTTGATCTTCATTACAATGTAATTGTCTGTGGAAAAGTTTTATAATTTAATGTAATAGAAATTATCTAACTTGTTTCAATGATGTTATCCATCTCTTCCTTGGTCATAACCTGCTTGCCCTTCCATAGATTTGACAGGTAAACTATTCTTGATCTCATAGTTTATTTATAAAATTGTATTTTATGTCTAAATCCTATATCCATTTTGATCTTATCTTTGGAATAGGCTGAGAGATGTTAGTCTAATCCAATTTTCTGCATACTAACTTCCAATTTTCCCAACAGTCTTTATTGAAGAGAGAGTTTTTATTCAACTAGGTGTAGTCTTTAGGTTTATCAAACAGTAGATTGCTATAACCATTTCATGCTATTGTACCTAGTCTATTCCACTGATTCTCCAATCTACTTTTTAGTCAGTACCAGATAGTTTTGATGATTGATGCTTTATAATATAATTTTAGATCTGGTAGAGGTAAGCCACCTTCATTTGCATTTTTTTCATTAAATTCGTTGAAATTCTCAACTTTTTCTTAATCCATATGAATTCACATAGAATTTTTGTCTAATTCATTAAAGTAAATGTTTGGAATTTTTATTGGTAGAGCACTAAATAAATATATCAATTTTGGTAGAACTCTCATTTTTATTTTATTAGCTTATCCTACACATGCATAGTTGGTATTTGCCCAGTTATTTATGTCTGATATTATTTGAGTGAGAAGTGTTTTGTAATTGTTTTCAAAAATTTTCTGAGTTTACTCTGAATATATCTTTTTCTAGCTCTTTCTGCTGCTCTTTTGTACTCATATGTAGAAATGTTGAAGATTTATGAGGATTTATTTTATACCTTGCAAATTTGTTAAAGTTGTTAATTATTTCTTTTTTAAAATATTTCTTCATTTTTGTCAATCTATTATTACAATAATTTTGTTATAAGAGTAAACATAAACCCACTCCCCCCACAAGTGAGAGTGAAAAAAATTACTTCAGACTGTGTTCAGATTCCAATGCCTCTATCTTGGGGTGAGTTGCTTCTTATCTCTTTTTCTAGCTAACCAATTATGCTTTTTAAGGCATTCTTCTCATTTGTATTTTGTTTTGCTTTTTCCATTTTCTATAAACTGATTTTTAACATTATTTTCTTCAGTATTTTTTTTTGTATTTCTTTCACCAAGCTGTTGATTTGGTTTATATGTTTTCTGCATCACTCTTATTTCTCCTCCCAATTATTTCTCCCCTCCCTTAATAGCTTTGCAAAGTCTTTTTTGAGCTCATCCATAGTCTGAGCTCATTTTCTATTTTTTTCTTGGAGATTTTGGATATTGAAGCTTAAATTTTGTCATCATCTGAGTATATGTTTTGATCTTCCATGGGAATGAAGTAGTTCTCTATGATCACATTCTTCCTTTTCTGTTGTTTACTAATTTCCTCTGCTCAAGACTAATTTATAGCACTTCCAAGGCTTTGAGGATTTTTTTTTTGGGTGGGACACCCCCCTAGAACCATTATTCCTCCAAGGTCTTCTGCCCTCTTGACTGTGCTTTGATTTGTAGATGATCACAGTACTACCCTCCATCCTGGAACTGTAAGAAGTCCTGCTGGGCTATCTAAGTATGGAAGCCCAAACTGCGACCTGGATCTGAGTGTGTGAAAGAGAGAGCAAAGATATTTCTGCCTTCTCCCCGGTGCCCTTACCATCTGTGGGCTGTGCTCTGGAGGTGCAGGCTGGTTTCTCCTGATTCTTGCTGCAGATTCTGTAGCCAGTGTTCTTCACTCCACATTCATTCTGCTCTAACCAAATTCTCTCCCTTTCCCTTCAAGCTGTTCTCAGGCTTCACTCTTACTGGGGCTTTTTCCAATTCCCTGGTGAAACACACCTTTCTCATGTCACTTCTAAGTTATCTTGGACTGTAAAAATGTATCACTCAGTCTTTCTATGGGTTCCTTCCCCCTAAATTTTGGCTAGAGTAATGATTTGATGACTTTTGGATTTCCCTGGGGAAGGAGTTTCTGGGAAATCTGGCCTTCAAGCTTCCATCTTGGCTCTGGTCCCATTCTGCTTCGCTAATTATTTCTAGTGGATCTTTTAGATGATTTCTTGGAATTCTCTAGGTATACCATCATTTCATCTACAAAGAATGAGTTTGTCTCTTCCTTCCCAATTCTGTTTCCTTCAATTTCTTTTTCTTCTCTTATTGATGAAACTAACATTTCTAATAAAATATTGAATACTAGTGGTGATAATGGGTATCCTTGTTTCACCCTTGATCTTTTTGGGAATGCTTCTAGGCTATCTCCCTTGCATATAATGCTTGTTGATGGTATCAGATAGATAATGATTATTATTCTAAGGAGCAACCCATCTATCCCTATGCACTCCAGTCTTTTTTAGTAAGAATGGTGCTGTCTTTTGTAAAAAGCTTTTTCAGCAAAATGCAAAAATCTTAAATAAAACCTTAGGAAAGTGATTACAGAAAGAATTCACTAGGAAAATGCACTTTGACTTAGCAGGATTTATTCCAAGAATGAAGGGTTGGTTCAATATTGGGAAAACTGTCAGTATAATTGACTATATCAATAACATAAATAATATAATTATTTCATAAGTAGCTGAAAAAGTCTAAAAACACTAGAGAGTTTTGGAATTAATGGATTGTTCCTTAGAATGATAAGCAGTAGCTACTTGAAGCCATCAACAAGCATTATATACACTGAGGATAATATATAGGCAATCCAAATAAGACCAGGGGTAAAAAAAGATTCCTGTTATCACCACAATTCTTCAATATTGTATTAGAAATGTTAGCTTTACTTCTCTGAGGTACCATCTCACACCTCTCAGACTGGCCAATATGACCAGAAAGGATAGTGATCATTGTTGGAAGGGTTGTGGTAAATTTGGGGACACTAATACATTATCATTTTCTTTCTAAGACCTCATGAATTTTGTATTTACATATAAGTTTTTCTATATTAATATATTGTTTATATACATATATATGTGTGTGTGTGTGTAAACTTTTTACATGTACAAATATATTTCAAGATATCCAGACATTCTGCATTATATGCAAATGTATATATTTGTAATTATAGAATGTGTTTGTGTGTGTGTTTGTGTGTGTGTGTGTGTGTGTGTGTGTGTAAACATAAATACAGTCTTGTATTAGGATTCCTCCATCCTACAATCCATTAAATTAAAATAATATTAGAATGACAGATTTTGATATTAGAGCAAAAAAATATAGAAGCTGATATGTCAGATCTTACATGTGAAGATATAATTTAACCAAAGGTCAAAGGCTATTCCTTTAGGCAAAAAAAATTATAAAATTTCCAAGCAGAATGATAAAAAGAATATGTTAAAAGCCTTATAAGCCTCTTGAAATCAAAACTGAATGGATAAAATGTGCTCAAATCAATAAACAAATGTCATGTTATCAGTCAAAAGAAACATCTTTGGCAGCATAACATAAAATTGAGCATAACAAATTTGGAAACTATGCTAACAAATTCCTTGTCATTTTGTTAAATCACAGAATCATTACCAGAATACAGCTCTATGATGATTAATATTTCCTTCTCAAAAAGTAGAGGGGGGTTAACAATTCCTCAGTATAAATTATGTGTAAGTTAAAAATATGCTAAAATGCATTTGGAACAATCAGATTTGTTCTATTGCCCTATAGTAAGATCATGAAAACATTAATAACTTGTTCTCTATAAACACAAAGAAATTTCTAGAAATGGTATTTTCAGTCAGAGGTCCACCAATAATGAATCAATTTTCTTGTTTTCTCACAGCTCTTACAATTTTTATCATTTTCCCTTTTGATAATCTTCAACCAGCATATACATATGAGATAAAATTGGAGAACTTGGGGGATTTTAATTTCTCCAGTACACATTTGGAATATTTTTATTACATTATGGGTCTAGATAGCACTGATATTGTCCAATGAAAACTATCATTCATTATCCTTATATAATTTATCCAATGAGCAATGGTTCTGGGTTCTTATAGTTTAAATTAGTTACTTTTAGGGGAGAAATGTTTATTTATGTATTACTTGGTTAGCAGAAGCTAAAGGAGAGAAAGTTAAAAACAGTGGACTGATCCCCTGAAAGGGTGAGCAAGAAAGTAAATACAGAGAATAGGGAGAGCAAGAAATAGAAGAGGAATTAGGGACAGTTACAACATCCTATTTGCACTTGGGTTGGTAACAATTAGGTTTGAAGTCCTGTTTTTATAAGCGAACAATGCAGGGTGCATTTGCTAGAAAAAGGGTAAAGAAGATGTTAGGAGAAGGACTTGAGTTTTGTTTCTAATATCTCAATGTATTTACATCTGAGAAGTGGTTGAGGTGATTTCCACCTTCTTGGGATTCTTTGTCATGACTGAATTTTATAAGACTTTAATTTGAAATTCTATAAGTCTTTATCAGAGAAAGTAGTTTCAAATATTTGACAACTAATATTTCCCTTTGTAATTTTAGCTTTGTTACCCATTAGATTATGAGCTCTCCCAGGGCTTTAATTGTCTTTTGATTACTTTTGAATCACCACTGCCTAAGTATTTTGTCCTTAGCAAATGCTTGACATATAAAGAAATTGTGAACTGATTGGGTTTGCTTGTGCAGAACTTTTTCAAATTTTTTTTAGGCTTTTGCAAGGCAAATGGGGTTAAGTAGCTTGCCCAAGGCCACACAGCTGGGTAATTATTAAGTGTCTGAGACAGGATTTGAACCCAGATACTCCTTACTCTAAGGCCGGTGCTTTATCCACTATGCCACCTAGCTGTCCCTGGCTTTTTCAAATATTTTGTGAAGTAAATATTAATTTTTATCTTCTGTGTTCTTACTTACATTTCACTTAATGATGAAATTTTCATCTATCCATAGATCTAATAGACTATTTTTTCATGGTTAACTAATTTATTATGTGACTTTTGTATATTTTGGCCCTTTTATGTGGAGCTTACCTTTGTATGGTAGCTAAAATGTTAGTTTCAGTGTAATTTATTCCATATTACCCTTAAATTTTCCTAGTATATTTTGTCCAATAGTAGCTCATCAATTGGTAGCATTTGGGTTGCTGCTATATGATGTATAGTTAATGTACTCCACTTATTTGATCAATTTTTAAACAATATCACAGTTTTAAAAAATCACTTTAGATTTTTTCTAACTAAATATCAAATTTCTCTAGTTAACTTATGAAACAATTTGGAAAAAATGAGATTCTATGAGTGACATACATAACAATTCAATCAAATAAATGTTGATCACTGAAAAATGCTGAAAAAATAACAAACAGATGGTGAAGTCATATTTTTCTGGTGGAAGTTAGATTAAAAATCACAAGTACATCCTCATCTGTGTACTGGGATAAATCATCTTAATAAAACAGTTAAAAAACATTGAAACATGGTAGAGGCTTCTGAATTCATGTTGGAATGAGTATCAATAGTCAGACATGCTGCATTTTATCATAAACATAGAAAATTCATTTTGATTAACTTCAGGAATAAAGAATGTAATAGGATCAAAAATTGTTAATCATCACTTGTATATAGCACCAATATATCTGACTTTAAAAAATTATAACAGATTATACTATATTAAATATTTATCAACTCCAGTCTCTTGGAAATAGAAACTTTTTTCACAATAAATGAATTCATTAGCAAAAAGTTTAAATTAGTGATATTTTTCTGTTGTTAAATGAGGATGCTGTCAATGTGAATCATGGAGAAGAATCATATGTGTTTACCTGCATATACATACTTATGTATGTATACATACATAAACACATATATAAATTCATATCTATTTTTATTCAAACAGAGAAGTACTTTTTACTCTATATGCAAGATATAATAGAATTATAAAAAAAGAAAGTATATCAAGGGAGCAACTTTTGTCAGAAGTAATTTTTATAACCTCAATAGAAAAAGATAATAATATTCAACTTGTATACAAGGTTTTAATGTTTCAAAAGCATTACACATAGATGCTTTTATTTGATCCTTATGATATTATGATGCATAAGCTAACAAAATGAACCTCCATTTTGTGGAAAAGAATACACATTCACATAAGGTCTGTGAATTGGCAGAAATAATAAAGTTTTCAGAGACAAGTTTTGAACCCAGACTTTACTGACTCCAAATTCAACACTCCACCTATTAAACAATGCCTTGTGTGTTAAAATAAAAAAGCTTATTTTTATAAACTATATATTAACATTAAAAGTATTTTAAGGTCCCATGATAATTTTGTTCAAATGGTGATATCTTAAATACCTATTGGAAATATTTTTTTCCTGATCCCAGTCATTGAAATATGTAATTTTTAAATAAAAGCATTTATGATGAGTTTGGGGAACTAAAGAAAGGAGCTATTTAATTGCTGTATTTGAGGAAGTGTTGAAAATAAGACCTAGACTCCTGTAGCACTTTCAAAATATACTATAAATGCTAATGGCTCTTCTAACTGTGAGATGACCCTTAGAAGTCCATTTTAATAATGCAAAAAACATATTTAAATTTAACTAAATTATACAATATATGTAAAATTGTTAATAATTAGAATAGTAATATTCAGTTATAATTTAAACTCAAAGATTGTCCTTTAAATACAACTTTCATTTGTATGTCTGTACAAACTATCTTAAATTTTACAGAAATAAAACTATAACTCATAATTATATGTAGATAATAATTATCTATAAAAACGAATATTTACTGAATCTCAAAAAGTATAAAAATGACATTAAGTAGTAAGAGTACCCCTCAGAATGACACAAATGTATATACATATATATATATATATATATATATATACATATGTATGTACATGTTTTAAGCAATTAACTTAACTTATAGATCTTATATGAAGTTAATATGAGCAGAGACATTTTGCTAATAATACATTTACATTTTCTTTCTTAATAAAAATTACTTAGTAAAATATGGCAGGAATAAATAATTAATGTACTCTTAGGTTGACTAAGGGTGGAGCAACATCAAACAGAATGTTAAAAATTTCACAACAGACTCTCCTAATGATCACAAAGGTCTAACAAGAAAAATAAAATAATTTTTGCAATGACATACTTTGCAATGACAAAATTTTCATATATTTAAATAAAATTGGATGCCCTATTTATAAAATAAATATTGAATATTTTATCTCCTTTAGTCTTAGCTAGAGCATGCCATATTTAACTAAATTAGTATTATTATGAATATATCAAATGGAAAGGAAAAAGGATAGATATCCTAAAATTATTCCCATTAAATATAATATTTATAGATATGCCAGGAAACTAATTATTTAACAAGAATGGGCTGGAAGGAAGGGTGAAGGAAGGAATTCAGGATAATGGAAGGAAGGAATGAAGGAAGGAAAGAAAGAAAGATGAAGGAAGGAAAAAAGTGAGGAAGAAGGGGAGGAGTGATAATTATGAGTAGTAATAACACTTAAACCAAAAAGAAACAGGGGAAGAAAAAGAAAGTTTGCAGTTACCTTGAAGTGAGATTAATGAAGCTATAACAATCAATGCAAAAAGAAAACTATGTTTAAGGATCTGAGATGGAAAGCCAAGAATCACCTACCTTAAACAAATGAATATACTCTTCCAAGGGAGGAAATGAATATTTAACCACACAGATGACTTGCAAGCATTGCTACTTAAAAGCCCTGTGATGACTCAAAATTATTGACCTCCAAGTTCAAAATTGAAGACAAAAAAGGTCAAAAGAGAAATAAAAAATAAAGTGAAAGAAATTCTATCAGGGTAAACTATTTATAATTCTTTATTGCAAGATAATATTTGTAAATCTTAAAAGTTTATTTTCTACAAGAATAATTAACAGGTGCATATATATATATGCAGAGAAATTAGATATAAGATATCATTGATGAGATAACACCCTGAAAATGAATAAACAGTTGAGAAAGATAATTTTACCAGAAGAAAAAGTGAAGGGGAGGTTGAAACTGCTGTTACTCTACAGAAAATAGTCATGAAAGAGCTGTTTTAATGGAGGGGGAAGATGGGGGGTTGCCAGGAGATACTTAAACCTTACTCTCATAGAAATTGCCTCTAAGAGGAAATATCATACATCCTCAACAGATTTAAGAAATTTATTTTACCATATAAGGAAGTAAAAAATAACCAGAGATAATAGAAGGGGAATAGGGGACTAGTAAAGGGGAAAGTAGTAGTGGAAGATGATGATCAGAAGAAAAAGCATGGAGGATAAGAGAGAGGATGAGGTTAAATAAGGGGAAAATAGCATGGAGGGAAATATAGACAGAAATTATAAATATAAATATTAATAGTATGAATTCAACTATGAAATAAATGAATAGCATAATGGAAGAAAAACCAGAATCCTAAAAAGGAGAAAGGAAACCAAAACTAACAAAGCAGCTATAACAACAACAAAAAGAAAGATTGAAACCATTCCTGTTCTTCAATGGACTGTTTGTTCTTTCAATGTGGATAATACTTTTTATATAATATATATATATATATATGTATATATATGTTTGTATGTATGTATATATATAATATATATTTGCCTATTCAGATTATAAATAAAATATATACAAATAATTGTGTATTTAAATTTCTTTAAAAGACATACTGCACAAGTAACTAGATTTCCTGTAGAAAGTAAATGAGCTAATATTTGTGGGAACTAAGTGACTCTGAGAAAAAAAAAAGAGTAAAGGAACACATGCAGCCATAGGGAACAGTGTTATTTATCCTTGGCTCTCATTACATCAGGGAGCTGATAACATGACATGCACATGAATTGAATTTATGTAAATGGTGGCTGTACTAAGTCACTTTCTCCTCTGGAGTCATCTTAGTCCAGTGACCAGATATGGATCAGGACAATTGGAGATGCCCTGGATGTGAGATAGCTAGGATTAAGTGACTTGTCCAGGGTTACATAGATAATAAGTGTCAATTATCTTAGAATGGATTTGAATTCAAGTTCCCCTGACTCCTGATCCAGGGTTCTCTTCATTTTGCCATCTAAATTCCTTAGGTAAAGCTGCGATAGAAGATACTTTATAAAAAGCATCCAGGAAGGAACTGGAGGATCATACACAGTAAAAGTTATGAGTATTTTGGTTCAGCCAAAGAGTGTGAAAAAAAAAAAAAACCTGAATAGTATAACTCAGGAAAATCAGGGTAGAGTCAGAATTGTTTGAGCTTTGAAAAGTCAAAGGGACGATGGGTATTTTGAATAACATTGCTTCCCCACTCAGAATTATTAAACAAGAGAATATGAGTAAAACTTTTTTAAAGAATATTACTTTAGTATCTATGTGGAGAATAAACTGGAGACAAAATTGAGACAGACAAAAAAATTTAAAAGTAGAGAAAATAGTCCTAGAGAAAATTATTGCATGTCTGAACAAGATGGTAGTTTTATCAGCATAAATATGGAGATGAATAGAAGTAAAAATTTTGTGGGTATAAGAAAATAGATCAATACAGGAGATGATAAAATAGCACTGACAAGACATAGCAACTGAATGGATTTGTCTGTTCAGATATGACAAAGATGACTCAAGTTTTTAAGATGAATGACTGATAAGAGTGGTTGCACCCAGAAGAGTAATAAGGAATTTCTGTAGAATAGTCAGCTTGGGGAGTTATGTAGTTAAATTTGCGTCTTATATGGTAAGAGGAAATCTTAGAAATTACTGAAGAAATTAACTCCATTATACAAATGACTCTATAAGGAGAAGCTTAGTTCAGTAATACAAAAGTGAAAATAATAAATTCAATATAGTTAAAACAAAGTTCAAATTGGAATAAATTAAATTATCAGGTAAACCAGAAATTTTTCTTAAATTAAATTAAGCTATTTTTTCTATGAATATTTGCGTTTTCTTTCTATGTGTTCTAATATTCAATATTGAATATTTGTACATATGCTTCCTTGGTAAGTATATTTGCAGAAAGATATAGAATAATCATGATGCTATATGACACTATCACTGCAGTATAGTGTATACAGTTATTCATTAACCAATGTATGCAAGCATATTACATAACCATTCTCCAGTAATTAATATTGTAGGATATCATAGGATTTCATGTGACTAGTTTAAATGACATAAATGTCTATTTTTGAGCAATACCTGTCTGGAAAATTACTTCCTTCCACTTTAGTAAAAACATTTAAAATAATTATAATAATTAATTATATTATATTTAAAGTTTATAAAAATGCAGCTCCATTTGCTATAACTTCTTTAATTTACTATTTTTTTAGCTTAATAGAATTTAATTACACAAAAAGGAAGTTTTCAAATTTTTTCCTGTTTTTTCCAATTACATGAAAAGAAATTGTTCAACATTCATTTTTTTCCTTTACCAATTACATGTAAAGATAGTTTCCATTATTAATTATGGCAATCTTTTGAGTTCTACATTTTTCTACCTCCCTCCGCCATTCCCATAAGCCAAAAAAAGTACAATACAGTCAACATTAATTTAAAAAGTCGAGTTCCAAATATTTCCCTTATTTATCTCCAGTCCCAAAGATAACAAGAAATTTTATATAGTTTATGAATGCACAATTATGCTAAACTTATTTTCCTATTATTCATGTGAAAAATTTCAGAACAAAAGAAAAAGAACAAGAGAGTAAAGAACAATATCAAATTAGAATTGCATTTTATGGTCACATTTGATGTGTATTGCATTTTCCAGCAGAAGATATTTAGAATTTTATTTGACCACTGTATTGTTGAGAAGGGCAAAGGCATAGGTAATCATAGCATGTTATTGTTTTAAACTATCCTCTTTTGGTTCTGCTCACTTCATTTAACAGGAGTATATAATTTTTTTGAGATGTTTTCTGAAATCTGCCTTCTTATCATTTCTTTTAGAACAATCATATACCATTACATTCATATACCATACCATGTTCAGCCATTTCCCAATTAATAGGCAATTCTTTCATTTCCATTTCTGTGCACCACAAAAAAATCTACTATCAGTATTTATTTTTAACAAGTGTGTCTTTCCCTTTCCTTTTTTTTTTGCTATTTTTGTGATACAGATTGAATAGGAGTATTATTGATTCAAAACCTATGCCCAGTTTTATAGTCATTTAGGCACAGTTCCAAATTGCTCTACATTATGATTGGACAAGTTCACAAGTCCACCAAAAATGCATTAGTGTCCTACATTTCCAACATCCCCTCCAACATTTATCATTTTCTTTTACTGTCATAATAGGCAATCTAATATGTGTGAGGTAGTACCTTTGTTTTAGAGTGCATTTCTTTATTTAGTGATGATCTAGAACATTTTTATGACTATTCATACTTTTAGTTTCTTAGCTGCAAAAATCCTTTATAAGAAATATTGACTATAAAATATTTATCATATTTATTTTTTCCAATTTTAGTTGTATTGGTTTTATTTATTTAAATTTTATACAATTATTTTCCAATTATATATAAAGATAAGTTTTAACACTATTTTTACATTTTTTTAGCTTCCCAATTTTCCTTCCCCTGACCTTAGGATTGAAAATATTATGATAGAGATTCTTCTTTCAGTCTTAGTAACATTGTGAAAGAAGAATTAGAATAAGAAAAGAAAAACCACATATAGGAAAAAGCAAAAACTAAAAAGAAATTTCAAAAGATGAAAATTTTATACTTTAATATGAAATTAGATTCCATAGTTCATCTTCTGGATACCAATGGCATTTTCCTTCTGAGGTCTTCTAGAATTGTCTTTGTTCATTCTTTGGCTGAGAAGTGCTCAGTCTATCAAAGCCAATCATCTATTATTTTGGATAGTATTATCCTGCTTTTTCTCACTTCTCTCAGGGTCAGTTCATGTTGAAGTCTTCCAGATTTTTTGAAATCTGCCAGATCAATGCTTCTTTTAGAGCAATAATATTATATTAAATTAATTTACTCCAACTTGTTCAACCATTCTCAATTGATGAAGATCTCAATTTCCAATTATTTTCTCCTACAAATTGAGCTCATAAGAATATTCTTGTATATGTTTATAAATATTGTACACCTATTAGTGATATTGTGGGATCAAAAGGTATGCACAGTTTTATTGCCTTATGATCATTGTTCCAAATTTCTTTCCAGAATGATTTAATCATAACTACATCAACAATAAACATGTCCTTTTTTTTCCTCATATCCTGTGCAATATTTTTCATATTCTTTTTTCATCATATTAACCAGTCTAAGGTTGAAGTGGTTTAATAATCAGTTAATTTAATGTAAGTAAAATTATCTCTTTTGCATTTTATAATTGTCTTTGTCATATTTGTTCATCATTTCTTCTCCACTTCATAGATCTAAAAAGTCCACTATTCCTTGCCCTCTTAACTGGTATATGGTACTACTTTTTACGACTAAATCATGTACCAATTTTGTTCATACCTTCGTACATAGTGTGAGATGCTGCTCTATGCCTATTTTCTATCATACTATTTTCCAGTTTTCCACAAATTTTGTCAGTTATTGAGTTCTTATCCCAAAACCTCGAGTCTTTGAGTTTATGAAACAATAGGCTATTATGTACATTGATTACTGTGTCTTGGATCCTAACATATTCAATTGATTCACCATTATATTTTTAGTCAGTACCAAATAGTTTTTTTTCTAATCAGTTCCCTTGCTATTCTTGAACTTTTGCTGCTCCACATGAATTTTGTTAGTTTTTTCCTAGATTGATAAAATAATTATTTGGTAGTTTGATCGGTATGACACTGAATAAATTAATGTGGGTAGAATTTTCATTTTTATTATATAACTCAATCTAACCATAAGCAATTGACATTTTGTTAATATATGTTTTTGAAAACTTTTCTCCCTCCCTCCCCAATCTTCCATCCTCTCAAGAAAGCAAAACACATGATATAGGTTATACATAATCAAATTAGAATTATTTTCATATTAGTCATGTGGTGAAAGAAGAATCAGAATGAAAAGGGACCAATGGGAAAGAAACAAAACAAAAGACACAAAAGTTAAAATTGTGTTCCTTGATTTGCATTTAGACTCCATAGTTCTTTCTCTGTATGTGGATGTTTTTTTTCAATTAGTAGCCTTTTTGATTTGTTCACTATTTTGCTGAGAATATCTAAGTATCATATTGGCCATCAAACAATTCTACTGATGCAGTACACAAAGATCTGCTGGATCTGTTCATTCTGCATCAGTTCATATAATATTTTCAAGCTTTATCTTAAATATGCCTGCTCACCATCTCTTATAGAACAATAGTACCCCAAAGCATTGTTATACCACAATTTGTTCAACTATTCCCCAATTGAAAGACATTTCATCAATTTCCAGTTCTTTGCAACCACAAACAGAATTTTAATAAATATTTTTTGCACGTGCAAGTCATTTTCTCTTTTTATGACCTCTTCATAGAGGCTTAGTAGTGATATTTCTGGATATTCTGGATGCACAGTTTTATAGCACTTTAGGGACATTTTCAAATTCCTCTCCAGAACGGTTGGATCATTTCACAACTTCACCAACAATGAATTAGTGTCCCAACTTTCCCAGATTCCTTACAATATTTATCATTTTACTTTTCTATCATATTAGTCAATCTTATAGATGTGAGTTTTTCCATTAGAATTATTTCAATCAGCATTTCTTTAATCAATAGTGATTAAGAGCATTTTTTCAAATATCACTGTAGGTAACTTGCATTTCTTCATCTGAAAATTGCCTGTTCATATCCTGTGACCCCAATTTATCAATAGGAAAATGACTTGTTCTTTTATATATTATTATCTTTAAAAATCAAAAAAAATATTTTCATAAGAATAGAGAGACAAAAGGGCACTGAAACACTGAGTTTGGATTTTAAAAAAGTAAAAAAAAATAAAAAGATGTCTATTGATTTCAGTTAAAGTACTGCCATTTTTCTATTAGATTAAAATTTGAGCAATGCACTTAGCTTTCTTAGAACAGGAATTTCAATAGGAAAATAAATTAGTAAATGAAAGGATAGAAGATTTTGCTTCCAATAATAAAATTCAATAATTTTGCTTTAAAAAAATATTTTCTATCCTGAAAGACAGAAAACAGTAAGCATAGTCAGCTAAGAATATTTAGGGCATTAAGAATTGAAAATGTTTTAAATATATACTGCCTATATTGAACTAGAACTTTATCATTCAAAAACCCTATTCAACAAACTGAGAATGTTATGAATACTTTATTTTAACCTATATAAAATTAAATGATTTAATGTCTGTAACTGTTTTTTTTCTTTAAATGCTTAAATCATGGTTCTCTCTCTCTCTCTCTCTCTCTCTCTCTATATATATATATATATATATATATATATATATATATATATATATACATATATATATTTAATTCAGATATTCATTTTTCTAAAATAGGTAAAATTTAAAAATCTACCTCTCCTCTTAATCACTGATATATATATATATATATATATATATATATATATATTTTTTTTTGCCTAAAGGGATTTAATTGATCTTAGGGGCGTGTGAGAACACTACGGTATTGAGTCTAATATATTTTAAGCATGCACATTTTTTATCTTACTCTTGAATCTCAGAAGGGAAAGGGGACTTGTTGCTAGCCTCCATTTCCAAAATTCCAACCAATAATGTTTCCCATGCCTCATTTCTGTAATCAACCATTTCTCATTCAATGTATAATATTATCTAATTTGCTTTGGTCTTTGTTCTGCTCTCCCCTGAACCTATATAAGAGGAGTTTTCTTTTTCTTTGTGGTCTTTGGCATAAATGAATTCAATTGATGTCCCTTTTATAGATATATAGCATGCCACAGCTAATAAATGATAGTTTGCACAGATAATTATCTCAATTTGTCTTATTATTAAATTCCAATTGCTGCAAAACTATTATGTAACAGATAAATAAGATTGAAAGCAGTTAATTGCTCTTAGTAATATAGTAAATTAAAAAGCTCTGTGTAATCTAATCTATAAACTAATTTAAATAAGTGAATTCTTAAGATAAATGACAAAAAAAAACTTTATTAGAGTTCCAGCCAAGATGGCAAAGTGAAGATAAACCCAATGAGTCCAGCTTTTCAGAGAAAAATCTCTCCTCAATAAAAATAAGTTGGGAAAATTGTAAATTAGTATGGCAGAAACTTGGATTAGACCACCACCTCACACCTTATACCAAGATAAGATCAAAATGGATACAGGATGTAGACATAAAAGTCAATATTATAAGCAAACTAGGAGATCAAGGAAGAGTTTACCTGTCAGATTGATGGAAAGGGAAACAATTTATGCCTAGGGAAGAGATGGAGAATATCATTAAAAACAAACTAGATAATTTTGATAACATTAAATTAAAAGCTTTTACACAGATAAAACTATTGTAACCAAGATCAAAAGAAATGTTGTAAATTGGGAAACAATTTTTTTTAAAGATTTCATTTATTGTGAGTTTTACAATTTCCCCCTAATCTTACTTCCCTCCCCCCACCCCCCAAAGAAGGCCATTTGCCAGTTTTTACATTGGTTCCATGTTGAATGCGATGAGAGAGAAATCATATGCTTAAGGAAGAAACATAAAGTATAAGAGATAGCAAGATCAGACACTAAGATATCATTTATTTTTCTAAATTAAAGGTAATAGTCATTGGTCTTTGTTCAAACTTCTCAGTTGTTTCTCTGGATACAGATGGTATTCTCCATTGCAGACAGCCCCAAATTGTCCCTGATTGTTGCATGAGTGAGTCCATCAAGGTTGATCATCATCCCCATGTTGCTGTTAGGGTGTACAGTGTTTTTCTGGTTCTGCTCATCTCATTCAGCATCAGTTCATGCAAATCCCTCCAGGCTTCCCTAAATTCCCATCCTTCCTGGTTTCTAATAGAACAATAGCGTTGCATGACATGCATATACCACAGTTTGCTAAGCCATTTCCCAATTGAAGGACATACACTTTCTTTCTAATTCTTTGCCACCACAAACAGAGCTGCTATGGATAATTTTGTGCAAATGATCTTCTTACCCTTTTTTCATCATCTCTACATGGTATAGACACAGTAGTGGTATTGCTGGATCAAAGGGTATGTACATTTTTGTTGCTCTTTAGGTATGGTTGAAAATTTCTTTCCAGAAATGTTGGATGAGTCCCCAGCTCCACCAAGACTGTAATAGTGTCCCCACAACCTTTCCAACAATGATCATTATCCTTTCTGGTCATATTGGCCAGTCTGAGGTGTGAGGTGGTAACTCAGAGAAGCTTTAATTTGCATTTCTATTGCCAAATTCCTTCTTTGAAAGCAATATAGTGCTGATACCTAAACCAAGAAGATTTAAAACAGAGGAAGAAAATAATAAAACTATTTCTCTAATGATTATGCCTGCAAACATTTTAAAGAAAATATTTGGGAAATGATTACAGCAAATTATCTGGACAATATACTATGATCAAATTGGATTTATACTAGGAATGGGGGGGTTGGATCAATATTAGATAAATGATGAACATAATTGAGCAAATCAATAACAAACAAAACAGAAGTCATATGATTACCTCAATAGAGGCTGAAAAAGTTTTTCATAAAATATATCACTTATTTCTACTACTGAGAGCATAGGAATAAATGGAATGTTCTTTAAAATAAAAAGCAGTATCTACCTAAAATCATCAATGGCTTATATATGTAATGAAGATAATTTAGAATTATTCCTCAATAAGATCAGTAGTGAAACAAGAATTTACATTATAGCCACTATTATTCAATATCATATTAGGAATAATTAGCTTTGGCAATAAGAGAAGGACAAAAAAAATTGATGGATTTAATATAGGTAATAAAGAAACAGAACTCTTACTCTTTGCAGATAACATAAAGGTATACTAAGAGCACTCTAGATAAGCATCTAAAAGTTACTTGAAAAAATTAACACCTTTAGCAAAATTGTGGGATGTGAAGTAAACATATAAATCTTTCTATAAATTACAAACAAGACACAGCACCAAGAGATAGAGACATTCCATTTAAAATAACTCTAAAAAATGAAATAAAATAAAATAACTCTAGATAACATGCTCAATTTTCTGCCAAGGCAGACTCAGAAACTATATTAAAACAATTATAGGGGGGCAGAGCCAAGATGGAGACAAGAAGGGATCCAGTCTTAGGAGCTCTCTGATAAAATTCATCAGCTAAGGACTCTAACTAAACTTTTGAGAGACAGAACCCACAAAGGGACCCAGTGAGGCAGTTCTCCTACTCAAGGTAACCTGGAAAAGAGCAGAAAGGCTCTGCTCCCTGGGATCGGAGAGGTGGCCTGTCAGAGGGGTGGCCCACCAGAGCCAAAGAACTTCAGCCTCCCGGAGGCAGCTCCAGGGCACTGGGAGCCCCAGCTCACAGCAGCGGGGGAGTCTCTTGAGCTGCACCCCGAGGAGCACTGGACAAAAAGTGAGGGAACAGCAGCGGCATCTCTGCCAGACGGAGCACGTGGAGCCCAGCCATCAGGGCACACAGTTAGCAGCATGGTCTTTCCCCAGCCCTGATTCAGGAAACAGAAGCAGGCTGAGCTGGTAAGCAGGAGCCCCCAGGGCATGAGCCCATTGAGCTGAGGGAGGGGAGTGAAGAGAGATTGCAGATCTCTGTCTTCTGCCTCTGGAACAGGACTCTGGGCTCTGACCACATTCAGATCCTGATCACAGTCTAGGCCCCCTTCCAGAGAACAGCAGGGCCCCCCCCCCACCTCAGCCCCATGGCAGAGGGAGGTGCTTATGGTCATTCACAGACCAGGAAGGAGGACAGAGCCTCACACACCCAGACCCTTGTGGGAGTGCCCCCAAAGCTCAGGAAGCACCCCCAAAGCAGGCCCAGGCTGGGAAAATGAGCAAGCAAAGAAACAAAAGGAAGACTATTGAGAAATATTTTGCAAATGAGCCCAAGAAGGATCAAAATACTCAGTCTGAAGAGGAGGAAGCACAAGCTCCTGCATCTAAAGACTCCAAGAAAAACAGAAATTGGGCTCAGGCTATGACACAGCTCAAAAAAGACTTTGAAAATCAAATGAGGGTGTTGGAAGAAAAACTGGGAAAAGAAAAGAGAGAGATGCAGGAAAAAGATGAAAATGAAGTCAGCAGCTTAGTCAAGGAAATCCAAAAAAAAAATGCTGAAGAAAATAGCATGCTAAAAACCAGTTTAGGTCAAATGGATAAAACAGTTCAAAAAGTTATTGAGGAGAAGAATGCTTTAAAAAGCAAAATTGGCCAGATGGAAAAAGAGATAAGAAAACTCTCTGAGGAGAATAAATCCTTCAGACAAAGAATAGAATTCAGGGAGATTGATGAATTTACCAGAAATCAGGAATCAATAATTCAAAACAAAAAAAAATGAAAAATTAGAAGAAAATGTGAAATATCTCATGGAAAAAACAACTGATATGGAAAACAGACTTAGGAAAGATAATTTAAAATTATTGGAATACCTGAAAGTCATGATCAGGAAAAGAGCATTGACATCATTTTCAAAGAATTACTACAGGAAAATTTCCCTGATATTCTAGAAGCAGAGGGCAAAATAGAAATGGAGAGAATCCACCATTCCCCCAGAGAAAGAGATCACAAAAAAAACCAACCCCTAGGAATATTATAGCCAAGTTCCAGAACTCCCAAGTCAAAGACAAAATATTACAAGCAACCAGAAGGACACAGTTCAAATATCGTGGAGCTGCAGTCAGGATCACACAGGACTTAGCAGCAGCTACATTGCAAGCTCGTAGGGCTTGGAATACAATATACCAGAAGGCAAAAGAGCTTAGAATGCAGCCAAGAATGAACTACCCAGCAAGGCTGAATGTCCTCTTCCAGGGAAAAAGATGGACTTTCAGTGAACCAGGGGGGAAATTTCAAATATTCCTTTTGGAATGGCCAGAGCTGAACAGAAGGTTTGATCTTCAGATACAGGACTCATGTGAAGCAAGGAGATTAGAGGAGAGGGGGGAAATATGATGGACTTAATGAAGATGAACTGCATGTATTCCTGCATAGAAAAATGACACTGATAATACTCATATGAACCTTCTCAGTTAATAGAGCAGGTAGAGACAGCTTTTATAGTTGAAGCACAGGAGAAAGCTGAATTCGAAGTTAAAATATGGTGCAAAAATGGAGTCAATAGAAAAAAAAAAAAGGGAAGTGGAATGGGAGAAAGAAAAAGTAGAGGAGGGAATAGTCCAAGATATTTCACATAAGTTTTTTTTTTTTTTTTATTACAATGAGCTATTGCAATGATATGGAAGTGGGAAGGCAAGGGAGGATGAGGGAACCTTTGCTCTCATCAGAGATGGCTAGGAGTGGAAACAGCATATATACTCAATGGGGTATAGACATCTGGAGTAAGAAGGAGCGGGGAGCAGGGGGAAGGTGTGGGGATGTGAATAAAGGAGGAGAGGATGGACCATGGGGAGAGAGTGGCCAGATATAACACATTTTCTTTCTTACTTCTTGCAAGGGGCTGGGATTAGAAGGCCTGCCCAGAACCATAGGGCCAGGTGGATTCTGGGCCTAAGGGGTGGTATGAGGGCTCAGGGCTTCTTGGCCCCAGGACCAGGGATCTGTCTGCTGCACCACTCAGCGACCCTACAGCAGAGTCAGAGTGAAAGTAGAGAGAAAATAGAGTACATGGTATTGGAGAAATAAGAAAGGAGGGAGTTGCGATCAGCAAAGGCAATGTTGGAAAAATATGGAAATAACTTTTGTTATGGACTTATCATGAAGAATGAGATCCACCCATGACAGAGTTGTTGGTGTTAGAACAAAGACTGAAGCACATTTTTTGTTATTATTTGGGGGAGGGTGCAGGGCAAGTGGGACTGGATGGCCTGCCTGGGGCCACATAGCGGGGTGATATTTGGGTGTCTGGGGCCGGATTTGGACCCAGGTGCTCCTGGCTCAAGGGCCAATGCTCTGTCTGCCACCCAGCCAACCCGACTATTATTACTATTTTATTTTATTTTGGGTCTTTTTTTCTTTCTTTTTTCTTTTTTTAGTTTTTGCAAGGCAGTGGGGATCAGGCGGCTTGCATATCACAGGGCTGGGTGATTGTTGGGTTTACAAAGCTGGATGTGGACTCCGGTGCTCGTGGCTCCAGGGCTGTTGCTTGGTCCATTGTGCCACCTGGCCATACCTACAATTATTATTATTATTATTTCTTTATTTTAATTTTTTTCCTCTCCACTTTACTTTTTTCGCCCAAACAAGTCTATCTATATTCATGGGGGAGGAGGAGGGGTATTTTGTTTACTTGTAAACAACAATATTTTATTAATATAAAAAAAATTTGTACAAGAAGGAACAAAATAATGATAAAAGGCTGAAAACATATTTCATCCAAAATTAAAATGACCAAGTATTATAAAACAAGAGCAGCAAGCCTGATCTGAGAAAGCAAAAGGACAAAACAACTACATCTAATTTACAAGGATTACAGAGGAAAGTGAATATTCTGAAAGGTATCATAGAAAAGGAAGTAATAGCAACACAAAATATTCATGTGATCTAGCATCTAAATTCTTAAATGAGAAACTAAATGAAATATAGAACAACTTTGAACAGTTTTTTTTTTTTTTTTTTTTGCAAGGCAATGTGGTTAAGTGGCTTGCCCAAGGCCACACAGCTAGGTAACTATTAAGTGTCTGAGTCCAGATTTGAATTCAGGTGCACCTGACTCAGGGCCAGTCCTCTATCCACTGCGCAACCTAGCCACCCCAATATAGAACAACTTAGAAAGTAAAATTATACTATAAGAGAATCCCGAACTTCCTGCTTAGAATTAAATAAATCTAACCACAAAATCCACAAGAAAGCAAATAAAATAAACAAGGAGAATTGAATGTTAAAATATTAGATATGACAGGCCTCTGGAGAAAATTGGATTGAGAGAGAGAGATCATTTTATATCAGCAGTTCATGACTGCATACAATAATTACCTTGCATTTGAAAATAAAATGTCACAATCAAATGCACCAAGGCCAAAATATTAAATGCATCCTTTTCAAATAATGATGGAATCAAAAATTACATGCAATTGTAAACCTAAAACTAACCCCAAAATAAAAATAAAAGATTTTAAAGAATAAGTGGGGGGTAGCTAGGTGGTTCAGTGGATAGAGCACTGGCCCTGGACTCAGGAGTACCCAAGTTTAAGTTTGATCTCATACATTAAATAATTGCCTTGCTGTGTGACTTTGGGCAAGTCATTTTTAACCCCATTGCCTTAAACAAAAATAAAATTAAAAAAAAAAAAGAATGAGTGGGTCAAAAAACAAATCCTAGAAAGAATCAAGAATTTTATCTGTGGCAATGACAATAATAAGACAGCATTAGGATCATGTTAGAAAACTTGTAGCATGAAGCTAAAGTAGTGAAAATAAAATAGTGAAAGAGTTCAATGAATTGGCTGTACAACTAAAAAATCTAAGAAGAGGACAAATTACAAACCTCCAATTAAATGCCAAATTAAAAACCCTGAAAAATCCAAGGAGAGTATGATAAAATTGAAAGTGAAAAAAAAATGATTGAAGTAATTAAATTGAAATTTGGTTTATGAATAATCCAATAAAATAGATATGTTTTGTTTTAATTTTATTTTTACAAATTAAACTAAATTGTAATGGACAAAAATGAAAAGGGTGGATTTAACAACAATAGGAAGAAACTAAAGCAATATTTCAAAGCTATTTTCCTAATTATCTGACAATTTAAGTGATACAAATGAAAATCTACAAAATATATATTGTCCTGATTAAGAGGAGATAAAATAATTAAACAACTCCATTTCTGAAAAAAATAAATTCAACAATCAATGAATTCCCTAAGAAAAAAAAATTCAAGGAACAGATTTATTAAAAAGTGAATTCTAACAACCATTCAAAAATAATTAATTCCAATTCTATCTGAACTATTTGAAAAATATATATGGAGTTGAAGAAAATTATTTCTCTGACAGTAGTATGCTGTGGAAACCTAAACCTTGAAGAGCAAAATCAGAAAAAAGAAAACTACAGTCGAATTTCTCTTAAGAATATTGATGAATAAAATTTTAAATAAAATATTACCACAGAAATTGCAGTTAGTGATCACTAGGATAGTAAATCATGCACAGATAGGATTTATATGAGGAATGCAGGGGGTGTTCAGTATTAGGAAAAAATTAACATAATTGTATATACCAATAACAAAACCAATCAGATAACTATCTCAATACATATTGAAATAACTTTTGAAAAGTTACATTAAAATTCTAGATAACATAGAAATAAATGAAATTTTACATATATGATGAATAGTGTCTATGTATAATCACCAACTAGCATGGTATATGATAACAGTAAGTTGGAAACATTGCCAATAAGATCGGGGTAAAATAATGATGCCCCTTATCATCACTATTATTCAATATTGCAGTAGAAATTTTAGTTTTAGCAAAAAGAAAAGAAAAAGAAATTGAAAAAATTAGAATATCCAATGATTAAACAATAGTCTTTCACTTTGCAGATAATATCATGATAAACTTAGAGAATCCTTGAAAATAAACCAAAAAACTATTTACAAAATTTTATGTCAGTGAAATTTCAAGATATAAAAATAAACCCACAATAATCATCAGTATTTTTCTATATTTCCACAAAGTCTAACAAGAAAAGATAGAAAGTGATATTCCATATAAATCAATTGTAGACAGATGTAATAAAATACTTGAGGGATTAGCTGCCAAGACAAAGCAAGAAATCATATGAAAAAACTTTTTATTACCTTTTTAAAATTTTGTATCACATTGCTATAATAGTCATGATGTAAAAGTAAACAGCCCAACTTAACAAAGAAAGAAAAATCTCAGGAAAAAAGGGGAAAGAAAACAAAGTATACTTCATTCTCTATTCAGATACCATCAAGATGGATAGCATTTTTATCATAAGTCCATCAGAGAAATTTCTTCACTATTTTTTTCAAACACCTGAGATTTCTAGCTGTTTTTCCCTCCAATTTATTCCTCCTCTTCTATTATCTCTCTCCTTTCACCCTGTCCCTTCTCAAAAGTATGTTGTATCTGACTACCCTCACCCACAATCTTCCCAGTCTTCTATCCACTACCTTCTTCCCCTCAACCTGTTCCCTTTTTCCCATCCCTTTCCCCCCTATTATCCTCTAGAGAAAGATATATTTCTACATGTAATTGATTGTGCATGCTGTTTCCTCTCTGGGTCACTTCCAATGAGAGTGAAGTCTTATTTCTGCCCCCCCCACCTTCCTCTTTTCAATTCCGTTGCAAAATATATTTTTCTTGTCTCTTTTATGTGAAAAATGTTAGCCCATTATACCTTTCTGTTCACTTTTTCCTAGTACATTCCTGTCTTCCCTCCTTAATTCCAAATTTGTAAGACATTCTGCCATCATATAGAGATCTGTCCTGTACCTTGTCTATATATGCACCTGTTAACTACCTAATAAATGAGGTTTAAGTGAGTTCTCAATTTTATTCAAAATTTTATTTCCATACAGGAATACAATCATTAAATACCTAATAATTTGCCCTTCCCATGTACCCTCTCTATGCTTCACTTGAGTTCTATAAATTAAAGATCAATCTTTCTGTTCAGCTCATTAAAGCTACAGATCCCACAATGAAGAAGAAAAGATCCAAAGAAGTTTTCAATGACATCTTGGAGGATCTTCAGTTTGTCTCTATAGGGTGAAAAGGCAAGTACAGCCAAGCAGTGCTGGAGAGGGGAAATCCAGTGGGAGGTTATAAGTGATGGTGCAGTCCAGGTCTGGAGAACTTGACAACATCATAGGTTCTAGAAGCTAGATAGCAAGACAGCAGAGAGGGTTGCAAACACAAAGTATGAAACCTGGGAATAATGGAACAAAACACAGAACTGGGTTGGAAACAAACCACTGCATAGGCAGAATCTGGAAATAAAGGAGGAAATAAACCTTTACAAAGGCAAGGCCTAGACTGCATAGGCAACATCTTGGCCAACCACAAGTCAGGGATCAGACCCCAGCTCCAGCAAAAAAAAATCTTGGATCCATACAGCCATTGCCCCAGGAGCAGAGCTAACACAACAAAGATGAGCAAGAAGGCTAAAAGAGCACTCAATAAAAAGAACACTCACAATTACCTAGCTGGCTAATTATTTAATTTCTGAGGCTAGATTTGAAATTAGGTCCTCCTGAATTCAGGGCTTGTGCTCTATCCTCCGTGCTACCTAGGTACCCCTTAAAAAACTACTTTGCAGATAAAAATGACAGAAGAAGAAATCAGTGAAAAATTATTCACAGGGGAAGTCTCAAAAGAGTCTATGAATTGGATTCAAATTCAAATGTTCATAGAAGAGCTTAAAAAAAATTAAAAACCAATGAAGAAAGGAAGAAGAAAAATGGAGAAAAGAAATGAGAGTCATCCAGGAAAATTATGAAAAACTGACCCAAGTAATCAACTCCCTTAAAGGTAAAATAACAAACTGGAAAAGGAAAAGCAAAGCAAATTGAAGAAAATAAAATCCTAAAAATTAGAATTGAGCAAATAGAAGTAATTGAATCTATGAGACTATAAGACTGCATTACACAAAATAAAAAGGCTAAAAAATTAAAGAAAATATAAAGTACCTCTTAGGAATAACAAACAACTTAGAAAATAGACTCAAAGGAAAAAATTTATAAATAACCAGAAAGTCTAGATAAAAAAAAAAAAAAAAAAAAACTTCATTCATGCAATTATGGGTAAAAACTGTCCAAATCAAAAAGAAGAATATAATATAGACATTGAAAGAATACCCAAAACTCTTCCAGAAAGAGACCCCAGTATTTAAACTCCAAGGGGAGTTATAAGCAAATTCCAGAACTCTCATATAAAAAAGAAAATTCTGTAAGCAGTAAAAAGGAAAGAATTTAAATTCAAGGGAATACAATAAGATTCACACGGTAATATCACTCCCAAAACTGAAGGACCAGAGAACCTATAATAACATATATCAGATGGCAAAGGACCTGTGGTTACAAACAATAATTCACTACCCTTCAAAATTCAGGATATAATGTTAGGCTAAAAGATGGATGTTCAACAAAATAGTGAACTTCCAAAATTTCCTGATAACAAAACCAAAACTGAGCAGAAAATTCAATCACCAAATATGTGCCTCAAGAAATGGATAAAAAGGTAAATGAAAAGGGGAAGGACAAAACAATGGAAAACAAGACAAATATTAGTTAATACTATCAAATTGTATACAATATTACAAGTGAAGATATATCATTTATCACTTGGGAATTGTAATCCTCTTAAGATAATTAATAGGTCAAATATAATTTAGTGGATATAGGCAGGGTAGGATCTTTTCTCTCCACTGAAGAGATTGACCACTGGGTTTGAGGCAAAAAGCCCTGATGAAAAGTGGGGATGTTTACTCTAAACTTAAGTGTCTCAATTTATATTGACCTACTCCAATTCTGCTGTTCCCCCAAAGCTTAGCACTTTCTCTGATGAAGGCATCAGAACCTAGGCTTATGTCTCCCATAAATTACAGTAAAGTGTAAAGAGAGACATTAAAAGTGTCCCATGATGTATAGCTCTTTAAGATTCTTATGGTTAATTAAATCACAGGTAGATTTAATCCAAACTTTATGAAAGAAAGGATTAAGAACACTGGCTGGGGGGGCGGGTGAGAAAGAAATATGCTTAGGGAGAGGGATACAAAAGATTCATGAAATGCTTTGACTTTGGATGACACTTTGGCTTATGGGGATTGTGTATCCTTGGATTGTACTTGAAAATGGGGTAAAGTAAAAAGTGATTGTAATTTGATTTGATTCAAGGCTTTTGAAAAATGTGCACTTGGGTTTAAAAATCTATGTTATTCTACAAGGGGAGAATGGGGGGGGAAGGGAAAGATAAGGGAAGAAAGGACTGAGAAAATGGTAGGTGAAGATATGATTAATAAAAAACCCAAAAGGTTAATTATAAAAGAAAGGTTAAAGAATAAAGAGAGTAAATCTTTGAAAATGAGGAAGAAGAGGAAAGGAAAGAGAAAATATAAATGTGAAGAGATATCATGGGGGGAAATAGAGAAATAGTAATAATAACTGTAAATGTGAATGAAATGAATTGTCCCATAAAACAGACTTTTTAGCATAATGGATTAAAAACCAAAATTCTTTAATTATTTTTTTTTATTAAAAACACATTTGAAACAGAGAGAGACACACAGTATAAAAGGATGGAGTAAAATATATTATGCATCAATTGAAGAATAAAAAACAATCAGGGCTAGCAATCTTGATCTCAGATAAAGCAAAAGCAAAAATAGATATCATTAAAGGGATAAAGAAGGAAACTACATTTAAAAGGTACCTTAAGCAAAGAACCTATCTCGTTATTAAACATGCCTATACGTAGCGTTATGGCAACCAAATTCCTAGAGGAAAAACTGAAGGAATTACAAGGAGTCACAGACAACAAAAGTTTAATAATAAGGCCCTCACAACCACCCTCTCTCAGAAACAGATGAATCAAACCACAAAATAAACAAGAAGTAAGTTAAGAATGTGGATAAAATGTTAGAAAACTTTGATATCATAGACTTCTTAAGTAGACATAATAGAGATAGGAAAAAATGTACAATTTTTTTGGTAGTAGTTGGCACCTGTACCAAAACTGACCATGTACTATGGCATAAAAATCTTATAACTAAATGCAGAACATCAGAAATAATAAATGCATGCTTCTCAGACTATGCTGCAATAAAAATTACATGTAACAAAGGATCATGGGAATATTAAACCAAAACCTATTTGGAAAGTATATGCCTAAATTCTAAATAATTAATAAATCAAACAGGAAATAACAGAAATTATAATTATGTCCAAGAAAATGATAATAATGAGACATCATACAAAAATTTATGGGATATGGTTTTGAGGGGAAACGTTATATTTCTAAATGCTTCTATGAATGAAATAAAGAAAGAGAAGATCAATGAATTGCCTATGAAACCAAAAAGGTATAAAAAATAAATTTCCAATTAAATATGAAATTAAAATTCTGAAAATCAAAGGAGAGATTAATAAAATCATTTATCTAATAAATAAAACTAAGAATTTTTTGAAAAATTCCAAAAAATATATAAATCTTTGGTTAATCTATTTAAAAAGAAGGAAGACAACCAAATTACCAGTATAAAAATGAAAAGGGTGATCTAACCACCCATGAAGAGGAAATAAAAGAGATAATTTGGAACTACTTTGCCAAACTGTATACCAATTCATTTGATAAGCTGAATGAAATGTCTGAATATTTACAAACTAACAGAAAAGGGAATAACATATTTAAATAAGCACATTTCTGAAAAATAAAATTGAAGAAACCATTAATAATATCACTAGGAAAAGTTTCCATGGTCAGATGGGTTTACAAGTGAATTCTACCAAACATGTATGGAATAATTAATCCTTTTTTGATATAAGTTATTTTAAAAAATAAGAGAAGAAGGAGTTTTGCCAAATTCCTTTTATGGCATCCTCATTTTTGATTCTTAAACCAGGAAGCTCAAAAACAGAGAAAGAAAATTATTGATCAATCTTCCAAATGAGCAATGATGCAAAAATTATAAATAATATTTTAGAAATGCATTTATAGCACATTATTACTAGGATAAGACAACATGATCAGTTAGTATTTAGACTGCTTAGGCAGGGACATTTAAATATTGAGAAAACACTCAACATAATTAATTGAACACATCTATAGCAAAACCAACAGAAAACATATGATTATCTCAATAGATGCATAAAAAGCCTTTGACAAAATATAACATGCATTCCTACTAAAAACAGTGGAAAGATTAGGAATAAATGGAGTTTTCTTTAAAATAATGTCTAAAACCCAACAGCAAATATATGTAATGGGGATAAACTCGGAGAATTTCCAATAAAAAGCAGGGATGAAACAAGCATGCCTTTTATCACCATTATTATTCCATGTAGTATTAGAAATTTTAACTTTTATAATAAAGGAAATAACAAAGGAAAAAAGGTATTAAAGGAATCAGAATTGGCAATTAAGGAAGCAAAGCTTTCACTTTTTTTGCAGGTGATGCAATAGTATACTTAGAGAACCTGAGAAAATCATCTAGCACACTCCTTGAAACAATTAAAAAATTCAGCAAAGTAGCAGGATATAAAATAAACACACAAAAATTATCAGCATTTCTCTATATGAACAACAAAGTCCAATAATAAGAGATAGAAAGATAAATTCCATGTAGAGTAACTATAGCCAATATTAAATATTTGGGAATCTACCTTCCAAGTCAAACCTGGAAACTGTACATATTATTATCCAAATAAAGTCAAATCTAAATAATTGCAAAAATGTCAAGTACTCATGAATAGGTTGAGCTAAAAAAATTAAGTGATAATTCTACCTAACTCAAACTATCAGATAATTATTTTACCAAGCTAGGGGAAAAAAAGTAGTAACAGAATCCATCGGGAGCACTAAAAGGTCAAGAATAGCAAAGGAACTGATAAAAACAAAGGTAAAAGAAGGTGCTTTAGTTCTATCAGATTTAAAACTATACTATAAAATGGCAATCATCAACACCATCTTCTATTGTTTATGAAATAGAGTAATGGATCAGCGGAATAGGATAGTTTCAAAAGAAATGGTAGTAAAAGATTACAGCAATCTACTGTTTGACTACCCCAAGATATTTGCTTCTGGGATAAGAGCTCACTATGTGACAACAATTGTTGGGAAAACTGGAAAAAAGCATCACAAAAACTAGGCCTAGACCCACATCTTACACCCTACACTAAAATATGGTCAAAATGGGTACAGGATTTAGATATAAAGGGTGACAGCATACAGTGATTAATAGATCAAGAAATCCTCTATCAGATCATTGGAAAGTGGGACAAATTCATGATCAAATAAGAAACAGAGTTCTTTATAAACTGCAATATGATCGATTTTGACTATTTTAAATCAGGAATTTTTTTTTTGCAAAATGCTTCCAAAATTAGAAGAAAAGCAAAAAGATGAGAAACAATCTTCACAACTAAGAGTTCTAATAAAAGTCTCATTTCGTTCAAATCCAGCCTTAAACATTTAATAATTACCTAGCTGTGTAGCCTTCAGAGTGATAGGACAACCCTAATAGATAAGGATTTGGACAATGCTATCCCCATTCAGAGGAAATGAAAAATAAAAGAAAAGTAATATCCTTCAGAATCTGATGAACATTATATTCACATTTTTAAAAATTTCTCTAATGTATTTCTTACCCTCAATCCTAATTCCTCATGCCAGAAATGACTAATCTAGAAGTACCTGGGTTCAAATCCGGTCTCAGACACTTAATAATTACCTAGCTGCGTGGCCTTGGGCATGCCACTTAATCCCATTTATCCCATTTGCCTTGCAAAAACCTATATATCTATATATCTATATCTATATCTATATATATATATATATATATATAGATATAAATATATATGTATATATGTATATATACATATATATATGAATATATATGCATATATATATTTATATACTAATATGGATGAAGGGTGCAAAACTTTCATAATGTATATTTGAAAAAATAAAATATCAATAAAAAATAATATCAAGAAACTCAATGAAAAAAATTCCAAGATAGTTTGGTTGGCTATTCCAGATATAAAAGTATATTATAAAGCAGTAATCATAAAAACTGTTTGTTAATATTTAAGAAATAGATTTCTGAATAAATGGAAGAAATTAATTATAAAACAAACAATGATGAATGACATAGCTATTACTTCTTGAAAAACACAAGGTCTCTCATTCCTTGATAAACACTTATCTCAGGAATAAGCAATCAATATTTGTCAAAAATTCATGAAAAAAACCAGTAAAATAGCATTGCAAAACCTACACATAGACCAACTTCTCGCACCCTATATACCAAGTAAAGGTCATAATGGATTAAAAATTTAGACTTGAGGGGCGGCTAGGTCGTACAATGGATAGAACACCATCCCTGGATTCAGGAGTACCTGAGTTCAAAACCAGTCTCAGACACTTAATAATTACCTAGCTGTGTGGCCTTGGGTAAGCCACTTAACCCCATTGCCTTGCAAAAAAAAATTTAGACTTAGAGGTTGATACTGTAAGCAAAACAGAATTAAAAGCAATAGATTCTCTTTCAAATCTATGTAAAATGGAAGAGTTTATTATTATGTAAGAGAAAACATTATAAAATGGAAAATACATATTTCTGCTTATATTAAATTAAAAGTTTTTTTTGCATAAAGGAAAATAAGGCAACACATCTTAGAAGGAAATCAGAAAGCTGAAAAAAATTTCAAAGCACATGTTTCTGTTAAAGGACTCATTTCTAATACATAGAGAATATGGAATCAAATTTATAAGAATAAAAGTCATTTCTCAAGTGATAAATAGTCAACGAATATGAAAAGGGAATTTTAGATGAAGAACTTAAAATTATCTTTAGTAAAATGTAAAATTCCCCCAAATCATGATTGATTGGAGCAATGCAAATCAGAACAGTTCTGAGGTGTCATGTCACACTTATCATATCGGCATTTGGAAATACTCATGCATAAAAGAATAGGGAAGTATTTAGTGATTTTGGTTACAACACTGCATTTGCACATCTGGGTCAGAACACTCAAATGTGAAGACAATTGTGATGAAAATAATGTAAAATTGCAAAAGCACTGAATGTTGCCTTTGCCTTTTCTGCTCCACAATTTCCATCTGTGATTTGGCACAACTCTCCCTCCAAATTAGCAAAAATAAGTGTTGCTATCAAGAGAAACAACTCTAATTTCTTTTCCTTAATTCTTTTAATAGACATTTTGGCTTGTGGTTGTCACTTTGACTGAGTGTTAATATTTTGTATGAGAGGATAATTCTGATCAGCCTAGATTTCTACAGCACACATTGTCTTCATAAAGCTCTTATGCTCTCTGTCTGTTCTCCCTATTATCAAACAATCTATTAGCTGTCAGATGGTATATGCAGGAAGCTTTATTGTATTTAGATCAATGGAACAGTGTGTTCTTGATGAAGCCATCTTGAGACCCAAAAGTCTTTTCTTTTAGTAAGTGATCATTTCTGTTATTTCCAACTTCATTTTTGAACAAGGATTCCTTACCATGTCTGGAATTGTGAGCCTACTCTAGCATTAAATTCATCTGGAATTAGAAACTCATACTCCTTTGGTTCATTGATGATAAGGGTTCCTAGTTCTTTATAAAATTTTTCTTTGACATCATCAGGGTTTATCATAGTGAATGTATGGGCACCGATATTGTGACAAGGCTTTTTCCTTCAAGTGGCAATTGCATTGGCATGAGTCTATCATTTCACTTTTTTTAGTAAGCATATAAGTTTGTTAATTAGTTTTAATTGCAAAAGCCTTCCAACTTCATTGTCCTCCTCTCCACTCAATTAGGCCAGAAAAGCATGTATCCAGTTCTGACTTCATTCTCCTGGCATTCCTTTGCAAAACTTGTTTCACTCAGTTTGGTTATTTGGCTGAGATATCTGTTGAGATATTTTGCCACAAGAATTGTTCTTTCAGATCTATTTGATCCTGTCTGTGTGCCCATTTCATGTACTATAGGTCAGTGGAGTCTTAGAATTATTTCATTCGAAGGTAAAATGTTTTTGACAAAAAATAGCTTTCATTCTTATTAACAACACTGAAGTTTTCCTTATAATGATGAAAAGTAACCCATATAAAACTATTTGTAAGTATTATATGTAATCGACATAGCCTAGTAACATTCCCAATGAGATATCAGGTGAAACAGCAACAGATCTCTGAGTTATCACCACTGCTATATGATATTATATTAGATATATTAACTTTCACAATAAGTGAAGTAAAAGAAATTGAAGAAATTCAAAAGATGCAATAAGGATACAAAGCCTTTCTCATTTCCAATGATATGATGATATAATTAGATAGCCTAGAAAATCAAGTAAAAAATTACTTGAAACAATTAACAACTTGAGCAAAGCTTTGGGATATAAAACTAATCCATATAAATCATCAGCATTTATGTATATTACCAACAAAGTCCAAGAGAAAGACAAAGAAAGATAAATTTCATTTGAAGTTATAATATATAACATAAAATACTGGGGAAAGTACATGGGAAGGCAAAGTCAGAAATTCTGTGAATAAAATAAAACACTTTTCACACAAATAAAACCTAAGCTAAACAATCTGACAAAATATCATTTGTTCAAGGATAGACTGAATTAATAGAATAAATATGACAATTCTACTTCAATTAAATTATGTATTCAATACCATTCCAATCAAACTACTAAAAAGTTATTTATAGAGCTCAAAACATAGGAACAAAATTCATCTGGAAGAAAAAAAGATCAGATGGCAAAAGAAGGTAGCTTGACTAAACAAGACCTAAAATTATAAAGAGGAAGTTATTAAATTTATGTTACTAAATAAAATTTGTAGTGTGCTGCTTACGCCAGAGTCAATAGTTACAAAATAAACAATAGTAAATAACTATAGCAATCTTTAATAGACTTTTATTCTCCAGTTTCTCCCTTAATCACTCACTGTTTTTCAAAACGTTTGTATTGTGCGTGATATTTTTGTCTATGCCTCATTTTCTGTCATGCTATTTAACTACTGAAAAAACCAGAGGTGAACAGATAGTATGATCTCCCAATACTAGTTTCAGGAGATCAATAGAGGGGCTGGGCGAGAAGGAATAATTATGGGGAACTGAATGATGTTAAATGGCTTGTATTCTTGTATGGAAGAAAATATTGATAACTCATATGAACATTCTCATTCATAAGGACAGTTAGAAGGAGCATATATAGCCAAGGCACAGGAAGGAGCTGAATATAATGGTTTAACATAGTAAAAAAAAAGATTGAGTGAATGATGATAAAGCAAAATCCTGGGAGGAAGAGAATAGAGAGGAAGAAGGGCTGAGAGATTTTAAATAAGTCAAGAAAAAACTTTTACAATGGAGTGGAATGGGGGAAGGCTAGGTAGAATGAGTGAGCCTTCGTTCTCATCAGGAAAGACTCAGAGAGGAAATAACATACACAGTTAATATGGTATAGAAATCTATCTTACCACATAGAAAAAAAATGAGAGGAAAGTTATAGGATAAGGGAGAATGGGGGGAGGGAAGGGGAGAGCAGGTGATAGAAGAGAAGGGAGATCATGGGAGAAGGTAAGCAGATACAACACATTTCTGAATAGGTACAGGATGAAAGGAGAGAGAGAATGGAATAGATGAGAGTTGGAAGGAATAGAGTAGAGGGAAATAGAAATAGTGATAGCAACTGTGAGAAAAACAATGAAGCAACTTCTCTGGTGTCTATAATGGAGAAGGCAACTCATCCCAGAGACACAGCCATTGGAATGTGAATGCAGACCAAAGTACACTTTTTGCTCTCTCTCCCCATTGTTGAAGTTTCTCATCTTTAGGGGGGGAGCTTTATTTTTTTTTTATTTCACTTAATTTATTTACTCATTCCTACAATATTCTTCTTTAAGAGTAAACATAATATCCCCTCCCCCACAAAAATATAAAACCTCCTGAGAAATAGTGAAAGAAAGTGAAAAAAGCAATACATTTCAGTCTGTTCTGATACCATCAGTTTTGTCTTGGGTGGCTCATATTCTTTATCATAAGTTTATCATAGAAGTTACTTCCATATTTTTCATCAGTTGCTATTGCTGATTGTGATTCCCACCATATATTCCTCCCCATGACCATCTATTATATTTTTCTCTCTCCTTTCACTCTGTTCCTCTTCCAAAATGTGTTGTGGGGCAGCCAAGTGGCACAATGGACAGAGCACCAACCCTGGGGCCAGGAGGCCCGAAACATACATCCAGCCACAGAAACTCAGCATGCACCTTGTCCTGTGGTCCTGGATAGGCCACCTAATCCTACCACCTTGCAAAAACTAAAAAAGAAAATGTGTTATATCTGACTATCCTCTCCTATGATCTACCCATTCCTCTATCACTTACATCCCCCTTCCTCTCTCCCTGTCCCCCTTCTGCCCTTTTTTCTTCTAGATGTCTATATCCTATTGAGTGTTTGAGCTATTTCCTCTCTGATCCATTTCCAATGAGAATGAAGGCACCCTCATTCCCCCCTCACTTTCTCCCCTTCCACACCATTGCAAAAGCTACATGAAATACATTTTACTGGAGATATCCTATTCTACCTCTGCTTTCTCTTACTCCCAGTATGTTTCCATTTCACCCATTGACGCCATTTTTACAATATATTATATCTTCCAATTCAGCTCTCTCCTGTGTCTCATCTAAAAAAGCTCTTTCAATCTCCTTTATTAAATGAGAAGTTTCATATGAGTATTATTAGCATCATCTTTCCATGTAGGAATACACTAAGTTCATCATCATTAAGTCCCTCATAACTTAATGTTCGTGACCACCCATTCTATGCATCACCTGAGTCCTTTACTTGAAGATCAAGCTTTCTGATCAGCTTTCTTCATTTCAATTCCCATTGCCTTGAAAGTTCATCTTTTCCCCTGGATTAGGATGGTCAAGTTTTTTGGGTACTTGATTCTTGGTTGCATTCCAAGCTCTGTTGCCTTCCAGAATATTATATTCCAAGCCCTATGACCCTTAATGTAGATGTTGCTAAATCCTGGGTAATACTGACTTGGGTAGGTCCTAGGTAGTTCCACGATATTTGAATTCTTTCCTTCTGGCTGTTTGTGATATTTTCTCTTTGTCTTGGGAGCTTGGGAACTTGGTCATAATATTCCAGTGCGTTGTTTTATTTGTTTTTTTTTGAATAATCATTCCAGAAGAGATCAATGGATTCTCTCATTTTCTATTGTACCCTCTGCTTCTAGGATATCAGGGCAATTTTCCTGTAGAAATTCTTTAAAAATGAGATCAAGGCACTTTTCCTGATCATTACTTCCAGGTAGCCAGGATATATTTTAATTTACCTTTCCTGTATCTGTTTTCCCAAATCAATTGTCTTTTCAATGAGATACTTCACAAATTTTCTAGTTTTTTATTCTTTTAGTGTTGAAGTATTGTGTCTTGATTTCTCGCAAAATCATCAGCTTCCTTTAGCTTCATTCTATATCTGAGGATTTGTTTTTCTCAGAGAGTTCTCTTATCTCCTTATCCATCTGCCCAGTTCTGCTTTTCCAAGCATTCTTCTTCTCAATAACATTTAGATCTGTTTTATCCATTTGACCTAAACTGGTTTTTAATATGTTATT
Source organism: Macrotis lagotis (assembly GCF_037893015.1). Taxonomy (NCBI): domain Eukaryota; kingdom Metazoa; phylum Chordata; class Mammalia; order Peramelemorphia; family Peramelidae; genus Macrotis; species Macrotis lagotis. The sequence goes on from NC_133662.1 coordinate 52,085,988, forward strand.
TGCTTCACTATTTTTTGGATCTTTTTGACTCAGTTACTGACTTTATTTCATGTTTTTACTGCATCTCTCTTGTTTCTTTTCCCAATTTTTCTTCTACCTCCTTTACTTGATTTTCAAATTATTTGAGCTCCTTCATAGCCTGAGCCCAACTTATATATTTTTGGCATCTTTAGATGCAGAAGCTTGGACTTTCTCATCTTCAAATTGGGTATTTTGGTCCTCCATGGGACCAAAGTAATTGTCTATGGTAAGGTTCCTTTTTTTTTCCTGTTTACTCATTTCCCCATCCTGTGCCTGCTTTTGGTTTCTTCCTGTGCTTTTGAGTATTTTTGGGATACTCCTGCAAGGGCCTCAGTATGTGAGTTTCTGACTGCTCTGCTGGTCAGTTGAATGGCCACAAGATCACCCCTCTGGAGCCCCAGACTGTGACCAGGGTCTGAGTACTGTCCCAGGGATAGAGAAAAGAGGATGGACCTTGGCAATCTTCCTCCTCTCCCTTACCTTCCATGGACTGAGCAATCAGGGATTAGCTTCTGGTTCCTGCTGGGCAGCTCCACAGCATTGCTTCCATTTCCTAGGATCTGGGCTATGCTGAAGGCCAGAACTATGCATAGTAGGGCCATACTGGCCTTGGCTTCATGCTCATTCTGGCAGAGGTTTCCCTGCTTATCTTTCAAGTTGTGCTTGGTTTCAGGACAGGAAACTGCTTCTGCTGCCAGGAGCCAAGGCTTCCAGGGACCCAGGCACTCTGGGGCCATTCCCAGAAGGCTGAAGCTCCTTCCCTCCAACATGTTGCCACCCCCTCCAACCCTGTGAAAGAGCACCTTCCCATTATTTTCTATGTCACCTTGGATGGAGAGTTACCTCATTAAATCTCTCTGCAGGTTCTCGCTCTCAAAAATTTAAAGTCATAATTTTAAGGTTTTTGAGATATTTTGGAGAGAGCACCTAAGAGAGCCTGTTCTCCTGCCACCATCTTGGATCCACCCCCTGGGAGATGCATGATTTATGATTACTCTCACAACAAGATTATTGTAACAATATGAAATAAATAAAAAAACATAAAAAAGCAATAAGTTCACATTTTCTAAAGGAACTATAAACAATTTATGCAGAAAACAGTTCTTTTAACTGCATTTCATCCTTTTTTTGATTATGCTCAATTGAAGTTATATTTTGAAGTGCATATAATGACCTGTAGCAAGTTATTTAGTAAAAAAAAAAAACTTATAAATAATTAAAAGTGAATTTAATATACTAGTTATAACAATAATAACCAAAAAACAAATTAAAGGAATAAATCTTGATAAAGTAGAATGAAATCTTTCACTCTTTGCAGATGACATGGGAGTATACTTGGAAAACCCTAGAGAATCAAATAAAAACTAATTTAAAAATAAACGACTTCAGAAAAGTCTCATGGAAAAAATAAAATACAACTAAATTTTCATCCTTTTTATAGACGTCAAACAAAATACATGAGGAAATTATATAGAAATTCAATTTTAAAAACTGCAGACATATATAATATATATGTGTGTGTGTGTGTGTATTTAAAATACCTGAAAATGTATCTGACAAAACAAATCCAAGAATTAGATGATCACAATTGCAAAACGATTTTCACACAAATAAAAACATCTAAACAATTTTGGAAATACCAATTGCTCATGAGAAGACTGTGCTAGTACACATAAAAATTCCATAAATATTAATATACTTATTAATTGCTGTACCAATAATACTCCCAGTGATATTTTATAGAGCTATAAAAGTTAAAACAAAATCAATTTTTCAAGTAAATAAATGAAAACAAATGTGAAAGAAGATAGTCTAGAACTACCAGAATATATCCTATACAGTAAAAATAAAACCAATTTGGTATGAAACAGAGTGATGCATTAGGTATATGGTACACAGAAGTAAACAATTATAGTATTCTAGTGTTTGATAAACACACAAAGCTAAGCTTTTTGGTTAAACCATACCATTGGACAAAAATTGTTAGAAATATTTGAAAGCAGGTTGGCAAAAATAAAACTGGCCAACACCTTAGACCTCATAACAAGATAAATCACAATGGATAATGATTTAGATATAAATAGTGACATTATAAAAACAAAATTAAAAAGTACAGTGGAAAAATGTAGCTCTCAGATTTATGGATCAAGTAAATTTTATGACTAAATGAGAGATGGAACTGATTATAAGGAATGAAGCATATAATTTTGATGAGATAAAATTAAAAAGTGTATAAACATGGGGTGTGTAGGTGGTGCAGTGAATAGAGCACTGGCCCTGAAGTCAGGACTACCTGAGTTCAAATCCGGCCTCAGACAGTTAAATACTTACCTAGCTGTGTGGCCTTGGGCAAGCCATTTAACCCCATTTCCTAAAAAAAAACCTAAAAAAAATGTATAAACTGCAACCAATTCAGTCAAAATGAGAATAAAATCATGAATTTGGAAAAAAAAAAGTCTTTACAGAATTTTTTATGAAAAAGAAAATAGTTCCCAGGAATAAGTAAACTGAACCGAATATATAAAAACAAGAGATATTTTCCTGTTGATAAATTGTTAATTGATAAATTGTTAAAACAGGAAGTTTTCAGAAGAGGCATTCAGAATATCAAGTCACAAAAAATATTATAAACAATTGACTACCGAAATGTAAATGAAATGACATATTAAATATCATTTTGCATTTATCAGATTGAATAACATGACAGAAAATGACAATGAAAAATTGGGACATAAATGCAAAGTTCATGTAGTTGTATAGTTGTGAACTAAAGCAATCATTCTAGATTATGATTGGATACTATATCCAAAGAACTATAAAACTATGCAAACCTTTTGATACAGCAATTACATTATCAGGTCTATATCCCAAAGAGGTTAAAAAAGGAGGAAGATTCTACTTTTTACAAAATACACATACACACACATATATTTATTTATATATAAAGATATATGTATATGTATATGTATATGTATATGTATATGTATATGTATATGTATATGTATATGCATATGTAGTTGCTCTGTTTAGGTGACCAACATTGAAAAATTTGTCATCATTTGAATACCTGAACAAGTTCTGGCATATGATGGTGATAGAATTCTACTGTACTTTAGGAAATAAGGAGCAAGATGGTTTCAGAAAGACCTGACAACTTAGTATAGGAATTCATACAAAGTGAAGTCAGTAGAAAGAGAAAAGCAATGCACACAGATAGCTACAGTTGTTATATAAAAGCATGGGATTCCTTTGGTCAGGAAAATGAACAAAGACACTGCTCCTCATCAAAACAAGTAAGGCCCACCAAGCACAAATACTACTACAGCAGGGGATGTTTCATTATAGAGAGAGACTCTAGAAGTAGGTCAGAGAAGAATCCCTTTATTTTGTGGCAGTGAAATCAGGAAAAAGTGAGGAAGTGAGTAAGGACACATTTAACACTAAATTAGTTGTTCCAATCCAAGATACCTAGGGACTGAGAACGTCACCCCATATTTGTAAGGCTCCAGATCTTATACAGCCTTACTTCTTTTATAATGTTGTAATATTTCTTAATTCATAAAGTACACCTCTTATTATGGTAATTTTTTTTTGCACCAGAAGCCAGTAGTAAACAATACTAAAACGATGAGAGTGGAAACTAGGCAAATTATCAAAGGGCCATCAATTATTGTGTAGCATGATGATATTAGCAAGGGATATGATAAAGCGTATGGGAAAGCTATCAGCACACTCTCTCAGAGGCAAAGAAAGGATCTATGGTAAATATAGAAATAGGAACATGAGTTACCCTGACAACATATATTGATTAATACATATGATCCCTCTCCCTTTGTGGTTTGGGAACAAACCACAAATAAACAAACAAGTATAGGAGACATCTTTCTTATGAAATTTTTTCTATATATTTAAATGTATTTTTCTTTGTACTTAAGGTCCTATTAAGTTTAGACAAACAAAACATGACTGTTGGAGCCTGTAAGTCAATTTTTAGAGTATCTAATTATATAGTTACCTATAGCATGCTTCAAACCAAAAGTAACTTGCAGAGTAACTGTACGTGACAGGATAGAGAAATAAAGATGACAAAAAATAATACTATTGCTGTACAATAGGGGAGTAACTAATAGGAATGTAGATCGATGATTTAAATCTTAATTCATATTTTAGTCATAAACTCCACTAATTTTCTTTTTCTTAAGCCATTTGACAAATATGAACCACTTGATAATCAAACATGTCATTACAGTTCCTAAATTATCCTAAAAGATACTTGGCAAAAATACCCCCAAATCTAAGCCATACTGGCATTTAAAACCTCAGTTAAAGTCCAAGTCAATTTGATACAATTATTTTGTCCTGACATTTCTAATAGTCAGTAGTCAATCCGAAACTCATGACACATTTGATTACTCTGAAAGTGCACATGAATAACTCTCTCAAATTGTGGCAAGTCATTAAACCTATATCTGTGTGGCATAAGAATATTGTTCTCTTCAACTGTGTGAGAGGAATAAAAAAGCCCCCTCATGGAGGGGGGAGTGCATTTTAATTAGCATGAAAGCTAGAATAACAGATTAAAATCTTTCTGCTATGTCCATTGTAGAGGAACTATTGAGGCCTAAAAATAAAGTTTCAGTTAATTAAGTTAATTAAGACAAACCCGAACAGACATAAGAGATGTTAGCAAGGACAGAAAAAGAAAAATGAGATGAAATGACCTGTTCTATCTATCAGTAAAAGGTGGTTTCAGTTATATGCACAGAAGCACTAGGGCTTTAATTTTCTAATGGCACACAACTCAGATCCCAGGGTTAAAAAAGCCCACCAATTTAATGAGGTGTCCCAGCATTACGAGTAATTACTTTCACTCTCATTAGGTTTAATATAGTTTAAGTTCTTTTGATTGTAGAATAATGAAGACAATATTATATGCAGAAGGATAAAAGCACATTTGATTTGGGAGAAAAATCTTTTTTTGTTAGTGAGACTCTATTTTCATTGTATAGCCAAACATCAGCTGTGCAATAACTAATTAATTAGTTTGTGTTTTATCCATACTTTCCTTTTTCCACCTCTTCCCTTTGGTTATGTGCCTTCGGACCATTTCATTGCTCACTGGCACCTCTGTCAGAGGATAGAAGGAAGAAATAAACAGAACTGAAACTCAAAACACACAATTTTGTTACTTGTTAACTGTTATTTTTGTATTTTAGGATAAACTTATTTAGTAATAGAAATTTTAGACTTTAGAGAAAAGAACAAAACTATAAGTTTAATATAACTTTTGATTATATATGATTATATTGTTCTGTCCCATTTAATGGAGAAATGAGCAAATCTGTATCTGCATGGTGGAACATAAAACATGAATATTAGTAGTAATTAGAGTTTAGATTTATTCAATGAATTTTTATTAGGTATCTACTATATGCAAGGCACTGGGCTAAAAACTTTGCATCAAAGAAAGGCAACAAACAGTACTTGCTTTCTAGGAATTCAGAAAGAAGCAACCTAATACAGCACCTCTTATTTTAGAGATAAGAGTAATGTGTTTCACATCAGTTAAGTATTAAGTGTTAGAAACAGGTAGACCTGGAATTTCACATCTAATATTTTTTTCTCCTCCTTTACATTATAGGATACAATTATATTTGATTTTGTCTGTTAGAAAGTACCTTAGTATCCTATTGCTGGCTGAGAAGAAACAGTGATTTCATGACTTATTCAGTGTCACATAGTCTCAGAGATGGATACTGATTTCATATTTACCGAACAAGGTTAATAAATAAAAAATGTACTTGGATCCCACTTAAATGGTAGTCTAGCTAGGGTTTGAGATAAAATCTAAGAGTGTTTTGTTTGTTTCTTTGTTTTGAATAGTACTGCTTAAGTGTCCTGGGATAAGTAGCTGGAGACAGGTGGCAAAAGAGAGTTAAATATTTATGCTGGAATGAAAGAGATGAATTTAGGTAACTCAGAGCAACCCTAGAGTCCAAGGCATTAGAAGAATGCTAAAGTTCCCCCAAATACTATGGATGTTGTGTCAGAGTGTGGTTGGCATTATGGAATGAGAAGTGTTTGATGAATGGGGAGACCACTTTGATCAAGTTCAATGTGTAAGAAACAGATCTAACATTCCCAAATTTTCCACTAAAAGAAGTATAAAATCTCTTGGCAGTGATATCATATTCTGATAAATTAAATACCTGTTAAATCCCTAGATAAATGAATTCACCAATCCATAGATGTGGACTTGGAAAAAAAAACATAAAAGATGGTATATTTCTCTGTTTCCAATATTAATTTTGATATACAAATTCCTCTAATAAGTTTTTTGGATATTAGAGCAATAATTCACTATAAGACTAATTAATTTACATTGATTGCATAGCAAGAAAAATATTATAGAAATGATCATTTCTGGGGCACCTAGGTGGTGTAGTGGATAAAGCACCAGCCTTGGAGTCAGGAGTACCTGGGTTCAAATCCGGTCTCAGACACTTAATAATTACATAGCTGTATGGCCTTGGGCAAGGCACTTAACCCCTTTTGTCTTGCAAAAAAACCAAAAAACCAACAACAACAAAAAAAAAGAAATGATCATTTCTCTCTTGTATTACTAATTATCTAATTAGGGCCCAAATTTTCCCTTTCTTCTACTTCTCCAATCAGAAATCAGACCCTTATGAGATTCAGGCAGTAATTGAACGAAAAAACTCAAAAAGTAAACAAAATTAGAATGGGTGATCCATTGTATTTCATGTCTGGAAAAATGTACATTCTCCCTTTTTTAAAAGATGAAGTACTATAAATATTGATAAGTCCCTTTGGCAATGACTGGGCAATCGAAGTCTTGCATCCCTGTCCTTCATGAGAATGGGACCATCTCTCATTATAATATACATTCTCTCAATGCCACCCTCAGGAAGACCTTCCTCAGGCATGAAAGCATTTAGTGGGCCCAATAAGGAGTCTTTGGCATTTAGGCCTGTCACTGACCCTTTTAATAATCATTGCCAGAGTGATTAATAAAATGATTAATTATCCAGAAATTATGCCATTTGAAAGTTTTATGTATCACACATGGAAAATAACAAAAGATAGATATTTATTTGCATTACATATATATGTACACAAATATGTATGCATTACATAGGCATGCAAATATACACGTATATGTCTATTTCTTGTAAATTTGCCTTACATGATTCTAGTTCTAAGTTTCTTAGAAAACCCTGATGATAGACTACCTATGCCAAATAATAGAGGAAAAATACATCAGCAGCTTTTGAACCTATTACCCTTTTTTAGATATTTTATTATTTATTTATTTGTTTGTTTGTTTCTATTTTACAATTTTTCCCAATCTTGCTTTCCTCCCCCAAACCCCACAGAAGCCAAGCTAATAGTCCTTACATTGTTTCATTGCTATGCATTGATCAAAATTGGATGTGTTGAGAGAGAAATCATAATCTTGAGGAAAAAATAAAATTTAAGAAATAGCAAAATTATATAATATAACCTTTTTAAAAAAAAATTAAAGCTAATAGTTTTTGGTCTTTGTTTATACTCCACAGTTGCACTGATGAAATGAGTAAGTCCATTGAGATTGGTCATCAACCCCATGTTGTTGTTATGTTATGTAATGTTCAACTTGTTCCCACAGAATACCTTTTAATCTTGTCTAATTTGAAAGACTATGTTTAAAGTGAAAGAACAAATGTCTATTTTATTAATTAAATAAATAAATATTTAAAAATGCATGACAACATATCTAGCTGAAAAGTTGGAGTGGACATTATGTGAAGGACTCCCCTTAAATTTCCAATTCCTTGTCACCATAAATATTCTCACACTAGTAGACCTTTTTTCTTCAAATTTTTCATCTCTTCTGAAATACAGCAGGAACATTCCTAGGTCAAAGAGTGTGCATAATTCTGTAGCTCTTTGGTCATAGCACTAAATTGTGCTACAGAATGGCTGAATCAGTTCTCAATTCTTCCAAGAATTCATTAATGTCTTATTTTGTTTACATCCCCTCCAACATTAATCATTTCCCATTTCTGTTCTATTAGATAATAAATTGGGTGTAAGAAAGTTCCTCAGAATTGTTCTAATTTGCTTTTAGCATCATCTGAAAATTGCTCATTTCTTTTGATCATTTATCAATTGGGGAATATCACATTTTTAAATAAGTTTGATTCAGTTCTCTGTTTGAAAAATGAAGCCTTTATAAGTGAAACTTGTTCAATATTTCCCCCAATTATTATTGCTAACTATATTTCTCTCCATTTTAAACCCACACTGAATTTATTCTATTGTACCTCTCTTTAACCCAGTCCTTCCTCAAAAGTGTTTTGCTTCTGAATAGCCCTTTCCACAAACTCCCTTCTATCACTCCCTTTCTACCATATGCTTCCTCTCAAATGTTCCTTTAGGGTAAAATAGATTTTATAGTGAGCTAAATCTAATGAAAGCCAGTCTCACTCATTGTGCTTAACCTACCCCTCTTTCACTCCACTGCAAAAATTTATTCTTTTATCTTTTCTGCGAATTAATCATTTTATCTTATTAGATAACATAATTATATGTAATATAATATATTATGTTATATATATAATTATATTAATTTATGTGAATTAATCATGTAATTAATTATGACCCCATTCTAACTCCCCCTTTCACGTTATTTCAGTACAATCTTTTCTCACTGCTTAAATCCATCTTTTCATCTAATATATTTATTCATCCATCTACATGCCAAAGTTCTGTATTTTGCTTCCTGACTATGGTGCCTGGACTTCCTTAATAGGCTCTATCTTTGAATTTTATTGTTTTCTATGCATTTATTTTCCAATTGCAAGAAAAGGGAGTTTTCAACATTCAAATTTTGCAAGCTTATGAATTCCACATTTATCTATCACCCTTCCTTCCCTCTTCCATCCACATGGCAGTGAAAACTCTGGTATCAGTTGTGGATATACAATTGTATTTATGATATTCCCATATTAATCATGTCGTGAAAGAGAAACTAGAACTTAGAGGAAAAATATACAGAAGAAAAAATATAAAATAAATTTTAAAACAAGAATATAGCATGCTTTGTTCTGAATTCAGATTCAACTTTTCTTTATTTTTTTGTATTTTTTTCTTGATATGGATGACATTTTTCATTACAGATCTCTTGGCATTGTTCTTGATCACTGAACTGTTTTGAGGGCCAGGGTGTCTCATAGTTGATCATCCCACATTGTTGCTGCTAATATGGACAATGTTCTCCTACTTCTGTTCAATTCATTCTGCATGTGTTCATGCAAGATTTATCAGCCTTTTCTAAGGAGGGGTCACTCATAATTTTATCACAAAAAATAGCACAACATGACATTCATATAACTTGTTTAGTCATTCCCCAATTGGTGGACATCCCCATGATTACCAGTTATTTGCCATTACAAAAAGAGTTAATATAAAACTTTTTTGTTTTATTTCCCATTTTTTATGTTTTATTTTGGATATAGACCTAGTAATTTTTTTGCTGGGGTATGATCAGTTTTATTGATTTTTGGGTATTGCAACAGATTGCTTCCTAAAATGACTGGATCAATTACTTAATAGAAAAAATGCAAATTAAATGTTCTCTGAGATAACACCTCACAGCTCTCAGATTGGCCAATATGACCAGAAACGATGATCAATGTTGGAAGGGATGTGGGTATTCTAGGTCATTAATACATTTTTGGTGGAGCTGTGAACTCATCTATCCTTTCTGGAGAGAAGTTTGGAATTATGTCCCAAGGGTAATAAAAATGTGTATACCCTTTGATCCAACAATACCACTATTGGGCCTATACACAAAGAGATTATGAAAAATGGTAAAAACATCACTTGTGCAAAAATATTCATAGCAACCCTGCTTGTGGTAGCAAAGAATTAGAAATTAAGTGAATGTCCTTCAATTAGGGAATGGCTTAACATACTGTGATATATTTCATGGAACACTATTGTTCTATTAGAAACCAGAAGGGATGGAAATTCAGGGAAGACTGGAAATATTTGCATGAACTGATGCTGAGAAAGATGAGCAGAACCAGAAAAATACTGTACATCCTAACAGCAACATGGGGGTGATGATTAACCTTGATGGACTTAGTCATTTCATCAGTGCAAAAACCAGGGATAATTTGGGGCTATCTGCAATGGTGAATACTATCTGTGTCCAGAGAAAAAAACGTGTTGTTTGAACAAAGACCAAAGACAAAAAGACCAAAGACCAAATACATACTATTATCTTATTACAATGCTTATACTTTATTTTGTTTCCTTAAAGATATGATTTCTCTCTCATCATATTCAACTGAGATCAATGTACACCATGGAAACAATATAAAGACTAACAGAATGCTTTCTGTGGAGGTGGGCGGGGAGGGAAACAAGAATAGGGGAAAAATTGTAAAACACAAAATAAATAAAATCTTTCTTAAAAAAAGAAAAAAATGAACACAGAAAAAAAGAACATGGTCAATATGGATGCATATTTTATGGTCATAAATGTAAAGCCTACATTAGATTCCTTTATGTCCAGAATACAATGGGAAAAGGAAAGGAGGGAGAATTTGCAAAATGCAAAACGTTGCCAAAAATTGATCAGTTAAAAACCACCATTGTGTTTAGTTCAAAAAAACATAAAAATAAAATATTTTTAAAAATTATTTAACAGATACTTAGAGCAGATTAGCTTCTACCAATCCCAGTCTATTCTTCAAAGGATTATTTTCTTCAGTTACCCTTTGTATCTACATTTTCATTCAATCAATTTTATTTGTAAAGAAACTTTTCTCCAGTTGTTTTTGCCTTTCTGGTTTATTTTTTGTGTGTGATTTATTTGAGTCCCACTTTTCAAAGTCCAATTTTTTGTTCATCTGTCGTCATATTTTCATCAAGAAAGTTTGAAAATACAAAGTTTCATTAAATGTTCAAATATTTACATTAATTAATATGTTTAGTTTTGGTAGGTAGTTATTTTTGTTTTACTTTTTTGTAGATTATTTTGCATATTGGAAGACAAAGAGATACCTAGGATGACTGTGCCCCTTATTCTGGCCTGGAGTATTTTTTGTCATTTTAATTTACATATTTTTTATTTATTTCAACATTATTAAATGGTCTTGTAAAAGTAAACTTAATTGCCCTTCCCCAAAATAAAAGGATCATAAGAAATAAAGTGAAAGAATGAGAAAAATAAATATCAGTCTGTGTTCATATACAATCTGCTCTGTCTCTGGGGTTGATCACATTCTTTATCATAAATACATCACAGAACTATATTTTTCCACAGTTACTTTTACTATTGTAATTTCCTCCATCCATTCCTCCACACTAACATTTATTATATTTTCTTTCTCCTTTCAGTCTGTCCTTCTTCAAAAGTGTGCATTGATGCAGCTCAGTGGTGCAGAGGACAGAGCTCCAGTCCTGTGGCCAGGATACCCCCAAGCATATATCCCAACCTAGAGACCCAGAAATCACCCAGCTCTGTGGATCTGACAGCACACCCAATGCCATCACCTTGTAAAAAAAGTTAAAAAAATGTGTTATAACTGACTATCCCCTCCCTTGATTTACCCTCTCCTCTATCACCTATATTTCCACTCCCTTTGCTCTGACCCCTTTCTACCATCCCCTTTCTCTTCTTTTTCCTCTAGATTTCTAAACCCTATTAAGTATGTATGTCGTTTCCTCTCTGAGCCATTTCCAATGAGAATAAAGTTTCCTACATCCCCCCTCACCTTTCCCCCTTACACTCCATGACAAAAGCTTTTTCCTGACACTTTTAAATGAAATATCCTGGGCCATTCTACCTCTTTTTTCACTTTTTTCCCAGTATATTTCCTTTTCACTCACTGACTCCATTTTTATGATATATTTTACCTTCAAATTCAACTCCCTTCTTTGCCTTGAATAAATATGCTCCTTCTAACTGCTCTAATAAATAAGAAGGTTCACATGAATATCATCAGTATCAACTTCCCATGCTGGAATAGAAGTTCAGTACCATTAAACCCCTTATCATTTACTGTTCTTGTCCACCGTTTCTATATTTCACCTGGGGCCTGTACTTGAAGATCAAACTTTATGTTAGGCTTTGGCCATTTCAACAGGAACATTTGAAATTCCCCTATTTCACTGAAGTTCTATCTTTTCCCCTGTAAAAAGATGTTCTTTTTTTTATGGGTAGTTTATTTATTGCTGGATTCCAAGCTTTTTTACTTTCTGGAATATCATATTCTATGTCCAGGATCCCTTAATGTGGAGACTGCTAAGTTCTGGGTAACCCTGACTAACTCCATAATATTTGAATTGTTTACTTCTGGCTGCTTGTACCATTTCCCATTTGACTTCAGCGTCCTGGAATTTGGCTATAATATTCCTGTGGGTTGTTTTTTGGGATCTCTTTCAGGAGGAGACCAGTTGATTCCCCCAATTTCTATTTTGCCCTCTGCTTCTAGGATATCAGGGTAATTTTCCTTTAGAAAGTCTTTTAAAATGAAGTCAAGGCTCTTTCTCAGTTCATGACATTCAGGTAGCCCAATAAATTTTAAGTGTTCTCTTCTGGATCTTTTTTTCAGGTCAATTGTTTTTACAATGAGTTATTTTATATTTTCTTCTACTTTTTACTCTTTTTGTATTGTTTAAACTTTTCTTGATTCCTCACATAGTCATCAGCTTCCTTTAGCTCCATTCTACATTTGAAGAAGCTGTTTTCTTCAGAGAGCTTTCTTATCTCCTTTTCCATCTGGCCAATTCTAATTTATAAGTTATACTTCTCCTCATTAATTTTGGACTGCTTTTTTCCATTTAACAAATTGTTTTCTTCAACATTTTTTTGAATCTCCTTGAGCAGTCTGCTGACTTGGTTGTCATGTTTTTTTTTCCTGAATCTCTTTTATTTCTCATTGTAATTTTGCCTCTACCTCCCTTATTTGATTTTCAAAATCTTTTGGGAGCTCTGCCATAGCCTGAGGCAATTCCTAGTTTTCTTGGAGACTTTGGATACAGAATCTTGGACTCTGTCCTCTTCTGAGTGTGTTTATTGATCCTCCATGGGATCACAGTAATTGTCTATGGTCGGGTTTCCTTTTTTCAGGTTACTCATTTCCCCTGTCTTTACTCGGGTTGGGCATGCTTTGCAAGCTTTTCAGTAATATTGGTACACCTCTGCAAGGGCTTTAGTTCCTTCAAATTCTTATGAGATGCATTTACTCTGACTGCTCTCCTGGCCTGTGTTTGGTCTTTGCCCAGGAGCTGGGAGGAGGTTCCTGCTCAACTACTATAGTATGGGGCCCAGGCTGTTATTAGGGTATGAAAATGGACAAAGAACCTGAGTCCTGTCCCAGCTAAAAAGGAGAGACCTCGATAGTTTTCCTCCACTCCTGTAGCTTCCATGGGTTGAGTGCTCTGGGAACACTATGGCCAGTTAACTGTTTGGCAGCTCTGTGGGTCTGCTTCCCTTTTCTGGGATCCAGGCCATGCAGGGTGGCCAGTCCTCATTGAGGGATAAGTTGGCCTGGGCTTCATCCTCACTCTAGTAGAGATTTCCCTGCTGATCTTTCAAGTTGTGCTTGGTGATCCCTGGATTGGCAGCTCAAGGAACTACTTCTCCTGCTAGAAGCTGGCACCCCTAGTGACCCAGGTGCCCCATGGTCTGTTTCTGGACAGCTGGAGCTCCTTCCTGGCTTTGCTGCTGTTCCCTCCAACCCCATAGAATAGAGGACTCAATGATTTTCCAGGTTGCCTAGGGCTAGAGAACTGCCTCACTCAGTCTTTCTGGGGGTTCTATCTGCTAAACATTTAGTTAGAATCATAATTGCTGTTCAGGTGTACAATATTCTTCTGGTTCTGCTCATCTTGTTAAAAATCAGTTCATGGAAGTATTTCCAGGCACCTCTGAATTCCCATCCCTCTTGGTTTATAACAGAACAATAGTGTTCCATAACATGAAAGTAATACAATTTGTTCAGTCCTTCCTGAAATGATGCACTTTTGCTGTAATTCTTTGATACACCAACAAGGCTGCTTTGAATATTTTTTGTACAAGTGATGTTTTTACCATTTTTCATGATCTCTTCAGGATATTAGACCCAGCAATGGTTTTGCTAGACCAAGTGGTATACACATTTTTATTGCCTTTTGGGCTTAGTTCCAGATTGCTCTCCAGAAAGGTAGGATAAGTTCACAGCTGCACAACAATGTATTAGTGTCCCAGATTTCTCACATTCTTTCCAACATTGAACATTGTCCTTTCTGATCATATTGACCAATCTGACAGGTGTGAGATGGTATTTCAGAGATGCTTTAATTGGTATTTCTCTAGTCAATAATAATTTAGAGCAATTTTCATATAAATATAGATTGCTTTCCTCATATGAAAATTGCCTTTGCATATAGTTTGACAATTTGCCAATTGGGGAATGGCTTTTTTTTTTCATAAATTTAACTCAGCTCTCTATATATTTTTAGAAATGAGTCCTTTTTCAGAAATACTACTTGTAAATTTTTTTTCTCCATTTACCAAATTTCCATTGATCATGGTTAGAGTGATTTTGTTCTTACTTTAATGGAATCAAAATTATCTAATTTGTATTTAATGATGTTCTCCATTTCTTTCTTGGTCATAAACTGCTTCCCTTTCCATAAATCTGACAAGTAAGTAATTCTTTGACCTTCTAGTTTGCTTATAATATTGCCTTTTATGCTTAATCCTGTACCCATTTTGATCCTATCATAGTATAGGGTGTGAGATGTTGGTTTAATTCAAGTTTCTGCCATACTAACTTCCAATTTTCCCAGCAGTTTTTATTGGAGAGAGTTCTTATCCAAGAAGCTGAACTCTTTGGGTTTATCAAACAAAGATTACTATAATTGTTTCAAGCTGGCTCTTTTGCCCCTAATCTATTCTACAGATCCACCACTCTATTTCTTAGCCAATATCATACAGATTTGATGGCTAATACTTTATAGTATAATTTTAGATCTGGTAAGATTAAGCCACCTTCTTTGCAATTTTTTTCCCATTAAATCCCTGGATAGTCTTGACATTTTCTGTCTCCATATGAATTTAGATACAATATTTTCTGGAATATTAAAGTAATTTTTTGGAAGTTGATTGGTAAGGCACTAAATAAGCAGATTAATTCAGGTGGAATTTAAGTGGCACAGTGAATAGATCACCAGCCTTGGAGTAAGGAGCACCTGAATTCAAATCTGACACTTAATAATTGCCTAACTGTGTCTTCTTGGACAAGTCACTCTATCCCATTGAATTTCAAAAAAAAAAAAATTAGGTGGAATTGTCATTTTTATTATATTAGCTCAGCCTATCTAAGAGCAGTTGATATTTGTCCTGTTATCTAAATTTTATTTTATTTGTGTGAAAAGGGTTTTATAGTTGTTTTCATAGTTTCAGAGTCTGCCTTGGGAGGTAGACTCCCAAGAATTTTAAATAGGCCGAAATTAATTTAAAAGGTATTTCTCTTCCTAGTTCTTGCTGCTGTATCTTGTTAATAATATATAAAAATGCTGAGGATTTATGAGGGTTTACTTTATGTCCAGCTACTTTGCTAAAGTTGCTAATTGTTTCTAGTAGATTTTAGAAGTTTTTTTTTTTAGGATTCTCTAGGTATACCGTTATGTCATCTGCAAAGAGTGGAAGATTTATACTTCTTTCAATTACTTTTTCTTCTCTTATTGATGAAGCTAAAATTTCTAATACAATATTGAATAGTAGTGGTGATAATGGGCATCCTTATTTCACCAATGATCTTATTGGGAATGCCTCTTACCTATCCTCATTGCATATAATGTTGTTGATGGTTTCAGATAGATACTGCTTATTATTCTAAGGAACAATCCATTTATTCCTACACTCTCTTGTGCTTTTAGTACGAATGGGTGTTGTATTTCATCAAAGATTTTTTCAGCATCTATTGAGAGAATCATATGATTTCTGTTTGGTGTGTTATTGATATAGTCAATTATACCAGCAATTTTCCTAATATTGAGCCAAACCTGCATTCCTGGGATAAATCCTGCTTGGTTTTAGGGTATTATACTAGTGATAACTTGCTGTAATGACATTGATAAAATTTTATTTATGAGTTTTAATTCTATATTCATCAGTGACATAGATCTATAAATTTCTTTATCTATTTTGACTCTTTCTCATTTATATATCAGCCCCATAATGCAGTCAAAGAATGAGTTAGGCAGAGTTTTGCCTTCACCTATTTTTCCAAAGAGTTTAAATAGAATTGAAAATAAATGTTTCTTTAATGTTTGATAGAATTCACTTGTGAATCCACCTGTCCTTGGAAATTTTATTCTTAGGGAGTTCAATGATAACTTCTTGAATTTCTTTTAGTAAGATAGGGTTATTTAGAAATTTAAATCCTACGTCATTTAATCTGGACAACTTCTATTTTCATAAGTATTCATTCATTTCAATTAGACTGTCAAATTTAGTAGCATATAGTCAGGCAAAATAATTCTGAATTGCTATTTTAATTTCCCGCTCACTGGTAATGAGATCAACTTTTACATTTATGATACTAGTAATTTGTTTTTCTTCTTACTTTTTTAAAATCAAATTAACCTAAGGGTTATCAATTTTATTAGTGTTTATCATAAAACCACCTCTTAGTTTTCTTAATCAGTTCAATAGGTTTCTTGCTTTCCATTTTATTAATTTCTCCTTTAATTTTAAAATTTTTTTTAGTGTTTTTGCAAGGAAATGGGGATAAGTGGTTTCCCCAAGGTCACATAGCTGGGTAATTATTAAGTGTCTGAGACTGGATTTGAATTCAGGTGCTCCTGAATCCAGGGCCGGTGATCTTTCCACTGTGCCACCCAGCTTCCACTTGATTATTTTTTTCTTTTTTTTGAAAGATTTTATTTATTTTGTCTTACAATCCCCCCATTCTTGCTTCCCTCCCTCCACCAACCACAAAAGGTATTTTGTTAGTTTGACATTGGGTACATGTCATACAGTGATCTCAGTTGAATGTGATGAGAAAGAAATCATATCCTTAAGGAAGAAAAATGAAGTATGAGATAGTAAAATTACATAATAAGATAACTTTTTTTTTCTTATTTGAAGGTAACAGTCTTTGGTCTTTGTGCTAAGTCCATACATATTTCTCTGGATACAGATGGAATTATCCATTGCAGATAGCCCAAAATTGTTCCTGGTTGTTGCCCGTTGGAATTAGCAAGTCCATCAAGGTTGATCATCACCCCCATGTTGCTTTAAGGATATACAAAGTTTTTCTGGTTCTGTTCATCTCGCTCAGCATCAGTTCATAAAATCCTTCTGGGATTCCTTGAATTTCCATCCCAATTGGTTTCTAATAGAGCAATAGTGTTCTATGACATACATATACCACAGTTTTTTAAGGCATTCCTGAACTGAAAGACATTCACTTAATTTCTAATATTTTGCCACCACAAACAGGGCTACTATAAATATTTTTGTACAAGTGATGTTTTTACCCTTTTGCATAATCTCTTCAGAGTACAGACCCAGTAGTAGTATTGTTGGACCAATGGATATTCATATTTTTGTTGCCTTTTGGGCATAATCCCAAATTGTTCTCCAGAAAGGTTGAATGAATTCACAGCTCCACCAAAAATGTATTAGTGTCCCAGATTTCCCACATCCCTTCCAACATTTATCTTTGTCCTTTCTGGTCATATTGGTCAGTCTGAGAGGTGTGAGGTACTTTCTCAGAGATGCTTTAATGTGCATTCTCTAATAAGTAATGATTTGGTGCAATTTTTCATATGACTATGGATTGCTTTGATTTCCTCAGCTGTAAATTGCCTTTGGATATCCTTTCACCATTTGTCAATTGGGGAATGGCTTGGGGTTTTTTTGAAAATTTGAATCAGTTCTCGATATTTTGTAAATGGATCCTTTGTCAGAAATACTTGTTGCAAAAATTGTTTCACAATTTACTACATTCCTTTGATCTTGGTTACAGTAGTTTTGTCTGTGCAAAAGCTTTTTTATTTAATGTAGTCAAAATCATCTAATTTGATTTAAAATATATTCTCTATCTCTTCATTAATCATAAACTGCTTCCCTAGTCATAGATCCAGCAGGTAAACTACTCTGTGTGATCTTCTAGTTTTCTTATAATATTGTTTTATATATCTGAATCATGTATACATTTGGATCTTATCTTGTTATTGAGTGTGAGGTGTTGGTCTAATCTAATTTTCTGCCATACTGACTTCTAATTTTCCCTACAGATTTTATCAAAGAGAGAAAGGTTATCCCAATAATTGGACTCTGCATTTATCCAATAGCAGATTACTATAATCAGTTCCTGCTATTGCACCTGGTCTATTCCACTGATCCACAACTCTGTTTCTTAGGCAATAAAAGACAGTTTTGAGGACCAATACTTTATAATATAATTTTAGATCTGGTAAGGCTAAGCCACCTTCTTTTGCACTTTTTTTCAGTGAATCCCTGGAAATTCTTGACTTTTTATTTCACCTTATAAATTTACTTACAACCTTTTCTAACTCATTAAAGTAATGTTTTTGGAGTTTTGATTGGTAGGGTGATAAACAAGTAGTTTAGCTTTGGTAGAATTGTAATGTCTATTACCTTAGTTTGACCTATCCATGAACAGTTGATGTTTGGTCAGTTGTTTAAATCTTATTTTTTGTGTATGAGAAGTGTTTTGTAATTGCTTTCAAAAAGTTTCTGAATCTGCCTTGGCTGGTAGGCTCCCAAGTATTTTATATGGTCTGAAATTATTTTGAATGGGATTTCTCTTTCTAGCTCTTTCTGCTGTATCTTGCAAGTCATATAAAGAAGTGTTGAGGGTTTATGAGGGTTTATTTTATATCCTGCATTTTTGCCCAAGTTGGTAAATATTTCTAGTAGTTTTATAATTGACTTTCTGTGATTCTCTAGGTATACCAACATATCATCTGCAAAGAGTGAAAATTTTGTCACCTCCTTCCCTATTCTAAATCATTCAATTTCTTTTTGTTCTCTTATTGTTGAGGCTTACATTTTTAATTCAATATTTAATAGTAGTGGTGATAATAGGCATCCTTGTTTTATCCCTGGTCTTAGTAGGAATGCCTCAATTCTATTCTCATTGCATATAATGCTTGTTGATGATTTCAGATAGATACTGCTTATTATTTTAAGGAACAAACCATTTATTCCTATACTCTAGTGTTTTTATTAGCAATGGGTGCTGTATTTTGTCAAAAGCTTTTACAGCCTTTATTGATATAATCATATGATTTCTGATAGGTTAATTATTGATATAATTAATTATGATAACAATTTTCCTAATATTGAACAAATCCTGCATTCCTGGGATAAATCTGACTTCATCACAATGTATTATCCTAGTGATAAGTTCTTGTAATCATTTTGCTAAGATTTTATTTAAGATTTTTCCATCAATATTCATCTCTTTTTTAACTCTTCCTGGTTTAGGTATCAGCACCATATTGGTTTCACAGAAAGAGTTCATCAGAGTTCCATCTTCCCCTATTTTGCCAAAGAGATTATATAGAATTAGAATCAATTGTTGTTTAAAAGTTTGATAGAATTCAATTGTGAATCCATCTGGTCATGGAGATTTTTTCTTAGGGAGTTCAATAATGGCCTGTTGAATCTCTTTTTCTGAGATAGGGTGACTTAGGTATTTAATGTCTTCTTCATTTAATCTAGGAAACTTAGAGTTTTGTAAATCTTTGTCCATTTCACTTAGATTATTAAATTTCTTGGCATAGAGTTGGACAAAATAATTCTGAATTGTTACTTTCATTTCCTCCCCATTGGTGGTGAGATCACCTTTTTCATTTAGGATACTAGCAATTTGTTTTTCTTCTTTCTTTTTTCTAACCAGAGGTTTATCAATTTTATTGTTTTTTTTTCATAAAACCAGGGCTTGGTTTTCTTTATTAGTTCAATAGTATTCTTATTTTCAATTTTATTAATTTCTCCTTTAGTTTTTAGAATTTCTAATTTAGTATTTAATTGGGTGGTAATTTGCTCTTTCTTTAACTTTTTTTTAGTTGTATATTTAGTTCATTGATTTCTTCTTTCTTTAATTTATTCATGTGATCATTTAAAGATATATTATATCTACCGACAGCCACCTTGAGTGTATCCCATAGGTTTTGGTATGTTGTTTCAGTTTTGACATTATCTTGGATGAAATAATTGATTCTTTCTCTAATTTGTTCCTTGAGCCACTCATTCTTTAAATTGAGGTTATTTTTTTCAATTAGTTTTCGGTCTATATCTCCCTGACCCAGTATTGCATATGATTATTATTGCATAACGATCTGAGAAAGATGTATTCACTATTTCTACCTTTTGGCAATTGATCATTAAGGTCTTATGACCTACTACATGGTCAGTTTTTGTGTAAGTGCCATGTATTGCAGAAAAAAAGTCTATTCTTTTTTATCCCCAACCAATTTTTTTCTGTAGGTCTATCATATCAAGGTTTTCTAACAATTTGTTTACCTCTTTAACTTCCTTCTTTTTCATTTTATGATTGGATTTATCTAAATCTGAGAGCAAGATCCTCAGATCTTCTAGTAGTAAAGTTTTGCTGTCTGTGTCTTCCTGTACCTCTTTCAACTTCTCCTCTATGAATTTGAATGCTGTCCCATTGGGTGCATACATATTTAGTATTGACATTACTTTATTGTCTATGGTATATTTTAGGAGGATAAAGTTTCCTTCCTCATCTCTTTTAACACTCTCTATTTTTGCAGCTGCTTTGTCTGAGATAAGGATTTCTACCTCTGCTTTTTTCACTTCAGCTGAAGCAACCTTTTACCTTTACTGTATATGTAGCTCTCTGCTTCAGATGAGTTTCATGTAATCAGCATATGGTAGGATTCTGGTTTTTAATCTGATTGGTCAATAATATTTTTGAAAGACTTTTCTATTGGCCCAAGTGTAGTTTTGAGAGCTCCACATCCTTTTTGTATTTGCCCAATTGAGGATTTGAGTGAATCATATTCTTTTTTGCATTTGCCCAATTGAAGACCTGAGATAGTTATTCCCATTTTGTATTTGTCCAACTGTATTTTCTGAGATTTGTTTTCTTGGTATGAGATGTTACTTTTTTCTTGCAATGTGTTTTCTCTTGAGTTTCTTTTCTCACTTTTTCTGATTGATTTGTAAACTCCTTCATGATTTCTTCAAGGAAGGTTTTCTGGGCTGGATACCAATTCATATTCTCATCAGCAGTGCTGCATCTCTCTAGGTTAGAATCTGTCTCTTCTAAGCATTTCTCAATGGGCCACCCTTTATTTTTCCTTTTTTCATCTTGTGATGGTGGGGGGGGGGGTTGAGCTGGCTTTCAGAGGTTTGGTTTTGAAGATCCTAGAGGCTTTGTTCATTTGTTTTAGTAATTCCAAGGGATAGCCAGTAGGGCATACTGATTGCTTTCTCTGGTGTGTTTGAGATCCTCAGCAACAAGGTCTGAGTTGATCTTGAACACTGGCCTGGGGCCCTGGGCAGGGAATTAATCTCTTTCTGTTGAGTGAACTCTGTTGCCCTGAGGGGGTGGGGGGTTCTAAATTGTTTGTTCTGGGCAAAGATTTCTTTGGGGGGGTGGTAATGCAATGGGGTTAAGTGACTTGCCCAAGGTCACACAGCTATGTAATTATTAAGTGTGTGATGCCAGATTTGAACTCAGGTGCTCCTGATTCCAGGGCCTATGCACTGGACCACCTAGGCACCTCATAGAGATAATTTCCTTGTAAGCAGCATATTACAGGATTCTGTTTTTTAATCCACTCTGTCTTTCACTTACATTTTATGGGAGAATTCATCCCATTCACATTCAAAGTTTTAATTAATAACTCTTTATTACCCTACATATTATTTTTCCTCCATTTCCTTTTTCCACTTTTGTTTCACTTTATCCCTATTCCCCAGTATTTTACTTTTGAATATCATTCTGCCCCTTTGATTTTCAATATTTGAAAAGTTAACAAATTTCTTAACTTAATGATTCATGTTAATGTTTCTTTGAGCAAAATCTGATAAGAAAAAGATTTAAGTGGTTTTCACCTTTTCCCTTCTACCTCTCTATTGCAATAGAGCCTTTGTATTTTTTCATGCAATGTTATTCGCCTCATCCAAACTCCTACATCCATCTGTCTCTTTACTCTCCCCCTTTTTAAAGAGATATATTTTTAAATCATTCTGGATCACAGAAAAATTGTGAGTGTCCATTGTTTCTGTTAAAATATATTCTTTCTAATAGAGTTACAATTTTCAAGAGTTATTGGATTCTTTCTCCCAGGTGGGTACCAAGCCAGTTTCATCTTATTGAATAGCAACTTTTTTTTCTTCCCTTTTTTACTTTTTTCATATTTCTCTTGAGTTTCTTCTTTGAAGTCCAAGTTTTCTCTTTAGCCCTGGTCTTTTTATCATGTAAATTTAGAAGTTTCCTATTTCAATATATGTTCATCAATTCCACTGGAAGAGAAGGTTCGGTTATTCAGGATAGTGAATTCTTGGCTGCATTCCAGGCTCCCATGCTCTTTGTAATATTGTATTTCAGGCCATTCGATCTTTTAATGTTGATGTATTGGTATCTAAATTCTTTCTTTATGGATCCTCATGGAATTTTCTATTTTATCTGATAGTTCTGAAATTTGGCCATAATGTTTCTTCTTTACCTTTTGGGATCCCTTTCATGAAGGAATTGATGTATTCTTTCAATAACTATTTTGTCCTCTGGTTCCATGTTATCAGGGCAATTTTCCATCCAAAGATCCTGAAATATTGATTCCAGAATTTTTCCCCCTCAATGTGTACAGGATGCCCAATGATTCTTAAGTTGTCACTTCTAGATTAGATTCTCTAGGTCAGTAGTTTTGTCGATGAGGTATTTTATGTTTTCTTCTATTTTTTGATTTTTTGATTTTATTTAACAGATTCTTGTTCTCATGAAGTCATTAGTTTCCACAGATTCCAATCATTTTTTAGAGAAGGCTATTCTTCATTTACCTCTTCCAACTACATTTTATTTTAGGTTTTTAGAAGGCAAATGGGGTTAAGTGGCTTGCCCAAGGCCACACAGCTAGGTAATTATTAAGTGTCTGAGATTGGATTTGAATGCAGGTATTCCTGACTCCAAAGCTGGTGCTTTATCCACTATACCACCTGGCTGCCCCTCTTCCAACTACACTTTCAAGGAATTTTCCCTTTGTGCAATTGTGGTTTTGAGAGAACTAATTTCTTTTTGTACTTGACCAATTATGTTTTTGAAGTAAGTTTTATCTTGTTGTAAGGTATTAATTTTATCTTGCAAGTTGTTCATTTTTTCTTAGGTTTCTTTTCCCAGGTTTTGCAATGGATTTTTAAATGCCTTCTTGATCTCTTCAAAGAAGGATTTCTGGGCTGGAGTCAAATTCATGTTCTGCTCAGAAGTTCTAGCTCTCTCTGAGTTAGAGTCTTTGTGTTTGAGGCAGTTTTCAATGGACCCCCACCCCTGTTCTGATGGCCTTTCTTTATTTACCTGGAGTCTTGTGTTGGGCTTTACTGGCTGGGTTTACTAACTCTAAGTGGGCCAGCCAGTAGGGGGTACTAGAGGTTTTCTCTGGAGTGTTTGTGCCCTTGATTTGTTGACTACTCCCTACGCCTGGGGGGATGGGGGGATGGGGGAGTTGCAGGTTCTGAATTATCCTTGAATAATGTGGGCTGGACCCTAAGGCTATGCATGATCCACTTAATACTGAGTGGGCTGGACCCCAAGGCTATGTATTATTCATTTATTACTGAGAGAGATCTGCTGCTGACACCTGAGCCTGGGGATAGGGTGCTAGGGAGGTTTTTACTGTGTTTGTTCTGAGAAGAGTCTGTTTCTCTCACAAAGAATGGGGGGGTGGTTTTCATCTGTTAGCATGGAGACTCCAGTGAAATATGGGGCCTGTGGCCCTGTTCTTCAGTCCAGCAGGTCTAACTATACTGATGTCTAGCCATGCTACAACACTTTCTCCACCCTATCTGGAGCTCTCCTGCCTGATTACTAAGGCAAAAGTTTCCAAGGATGTTCTGGGGTTAGTCAAGATTTCAGCCCAGTGCCCCTGGCCTGGTTCTCTGCTCTCTGCCCCCAGTTCACCCTCATTCCCCTGAGACAGACCTTGTTGAATATTCTCCTTTGCTTTTTCTGTATTTTGTGGATTTGAATTCTATTAAGAGGCTTGTTTCATATTATTTCTGAAGGAAAGCCAGGAGACCTTAGCACAGTACCTGGCTTCTCTCCACCATCTTGGTTGGAAGTTCTCTGAGTGGTAGATTCTTTCATTTTCTATTAAACTCTGTGGGACTAGAATATCAGGGAAGTTTTCTTAGTGATTTTTCTATTCATTACAGATTTTATATTCTCATTTAAAACAGATTGCTAATTTTGTTTTGTGTTGATTCTCCTAAAATGAAATAGTCAGAAGTCAGGACTGGAGAACAAAAAGGAGTGTATTCATTTTTCTTGAGAAAAAGGCAACATCTTACTAACATAATTTACAGCTCTAGGAGGTTACAAAGTACTGAAGCAAGCAAGCCTCTTTTACTTTAGGCCCTAATGCAATGCCACCCCCTCCCAGCCTGCTACCTATTGCCTGGATAGCTGGGATCACAAATTTTCTGTGTGTATTTAGCCAATCAGCACAACATTTTTGCAAGGCTTATATTCATAATTATTCAGATTTAGCTTTACCCTATCAAAGAGGGATAATTCTGTATCCTTTCATTTATGAGAGAGTGGTCAATCAGCACAGTGCTGTATCAAATTTCTTACCACTTAAACTTGGGGAAGTAGAAACTTTGCTAACTTGGCTTTGGGGAAAGGAAGACTCATTGATACTATGAGGGAGGCTTTACTTGGTTATAGTCCCATTCATTGGGAAATAATTTATAAATCAAATTGTGCTTTGGAAAGAAAAATTATTCATAAGTATACTGACATATTGATGGATACATATATGCTTTCCTAAATAAGTAAAATTATATATATATATATATATATATATATACACACATATAAACATATAAACACATAATACATTAAAAATTCATGGGTTTCAATATCCTATATGAATATATATATATATATATATATATATATATATATATATATATAAACACACACGCACACATGCCCACACAAACCCAGACATATGAATACATGTACATATGCAATGTATGTGCAGGGATACACACACACACACACATAAATATATATATATTTATGTGTGTGTATGTATAAACATGTGTATAATGTTCTATATATGCCTAATATGAACAAATAAAAGTGTATAAGTATATATTTATATATGAATGGATCATGTTTTATTGTGTTCATGCTTTTATAAAAATATATGTGTATATGTATAGTCACACAAAAATATATACATACACAAAATATGCAAATATACACACTTGCATTTATGTATATAGACATATCTATACATAGATGTATACATGTGTCATTTTACATACATAAAACATATATTTTCCTATATAACTATATACCTCTACACATATACATATGCTCTTCTATTTTATAGGTCCTTAGCTTTCACAAAGGATTATAGAAACAAAGATTGATGCAAATTTGTAGTACATTTATTTTAACAATCTATTTTTTCTAATAAAGGCCATCCAATGAATGTTTAAGATCTTTAATATATTTCAGGAAATATGGAGACAAATCTTTCCCCCACATATGGAAATTCCAGTTTAATACTGTTATGTTTCATCAGAAAATATGTATTATATTCTCCAATAATCACATTTTTGTGTGAATCTTTGGTTGAGGAATAGGGATTGCTCCTGTGATAACACTAGTATAGGGAACTCTTCAGTAAGGATATCACCTTTACCAAATCTGAAGACTTGCCTAAAGCTCTAAGAACTTTGTATACTTGACAAGCTTACACAAAAATAATATGTCCAAAAATGAGAATTTAACCCGGATCTTCTTAGTCAGAGCCATACCTTCCATGTCTTTTCTTTCATACCTTTGGAAAGTAAAATTTACCAATGAAATCAGCAATATATTATGTAACTGCAATGGCTGGATCAGAGTAATTTACTTATTTCCCCCTCTCCATATGTCCCTGTTAAAATCGTTGAAAATTGTTGGTCTTACAATCAATGGTGCATTAAAATGACTATTCCACACACTATTCCTAGCTATTAAAAAAAGCAGACTCTATTCTTAGTTGCTAAATAAATCATGTTTGATATCATATCTTTTTACTTGCCATATAACTAATTAAAATGCTTCAAAGTCATTATGTTAAGGCTATATGTTATGATTGCAAAAAATATCATTTAACATGATAGAATGAATTAATTTTGATCTACATTCAATAAGTTCTAAAAGTAAAGGTTTTGAGTAAAAAGAGATTTATAAAGATCAGGTGAATTTAGTTTGACTCTAGAGTTGATGGATGAAATCATCATTTTATATTGATAATGTTTTAAGTCATAATTTTGTATTTATTTTGTTTCTACTCCAATCAATTTGATTTAGGATCGCAAATATTTATACGTTCTAGTTCATCCTAAGCATAGCTATCAAAGTAATGATACTGAAGCCCAAATATGATAATATAATCCCCTCAATGTAAAATCAATAGTAGTCCTTTCATTTAACTTCTGGGATAAACAAAAATACCCTTTTATTTAATTTCTAAAGTCTTGACCTGTTTTTTCTACTTCATAATAAAATCTCCCACAAAATATTGTGATGGAAAATAAATGATATTTACTGTTTCTAAGACATGCAATTTAACTTCCTAACTCCTTGTCATTGAGTTGTCTTTTTCATCTATGATTGCAAAGAACTTTCTACTCATTCCTGCTTCAAATAAACCTCTCTTCATTCAAGAATAATGGATTCTGTTAAAAACATTAGAGTGGATAGTAATGAATATTATCCCTAATATGAAAAGCAGTAGCTATCTAAATTCTTCAGCAAATATTATATTTAATGGGGATAAGCTAGAAGCATTCGCAGTAAGATCATGGGTGAAAAAAGGATGCCCATTATCACCAACACTAATTAATATTATAATAGGAATGTTACCTTTAGCAATAAGATCAGAAAAAAATGGAATGTATTTGAATAGGCAATAAGGAAACAAAACTCTTCCTGCTTCCAGATATTATGATATATATATATATATATATATATATATATATATATATATATATATATATATATATATGATACTACAAGCTCAAAAAAACAATTCCATGAAATAGTTAACACCTTTAGCAAAGTTGCAGGATATAAAAGAAACTCACTTATATTATCAGTGTTTTTTTTTAATATATTACTAAAAATACCAGCAGCAAGAGAGATAGAAAATTAAATTTCATTTAAAGTAAATGCAGGAAACTTCTGAGCAACATAGGAGTGAGAAGACAGGAACTGTATTAAGTTCTCCTTTTTCCCCTCAAAAACAACATGAGGGACAGCTAGGTGGCACAGTGTATAGAGCACAGGCCCTGGAGTCAGGAGTACTTGAGTTCAAATCTGGACTCAGTCACTTAATAATTACCTAGCTGTGTGGCTTTGGACAAGCCATGTAACTCCATTTGCCTTGCAAAAATAAAAAAAAAAATTACCTAGCTGAAGTCACTTAATCCCATTGCCTTGCAAAAATCAAAAAAAGAAAAGAAACCTTTTAACAGAAATTAAATCAACAAAAACCCACAAAGAGAAGCTAGGAAAAGAACACCTACCAAGAAGGTCTTTCTCAGGGAACTATGGGTGAACCAGAAGAAAAGAGCAGAAGGTCAGCACAGGGATAGCAGCTTGGGGAAGCCATAGAGCCAGCCTCAGCCATAGAGACTTTGGTGAATGGTGGGTGTGAGATTCAACTTTAGCTGGGGAGTTTTTGACTGGGAGGAGAGGAGCTATGGAATGGTGGGGTCCAGCACAGAGATTCAGAGCATGCCTGGAGAACAACCAGCTTGACCAGGGACCTGACCTTGAGAGTTTCAGGGGAGCCCTTTGACCAGAATAAAAAATAAACAACTACAAAACCCCTCATGCTAAGGTGTGGGCAACATACTTCAATCAACAAAAAGAGATTAGCTCCCTTCCAGAGGGCTCAGCACATTATTCAAAGTCAATGCAGACCTTGTTTCTGAGGGCCCCAAACACTCCAGAGAAAGCAAGCAACACACCCTACTGGCTGATTCTTGGAATTATTAAGCCAAGTGAACAAAGCTTCTAGGATCTTCAAAAGTAAAACTTTGAGCGGCACCCCACCCTGCCCAAAACAAGATCCCAAATATATTAAGAAGTCCAGTAAAATGGGGGAAACATGGAGAAATACTTAAAAGAAATAGACTTTAACCCAGAGAGATTTATCGCTTCTTAGGAGAATATCAATTGGTCTCTAACTCAGAAAGACTTCCTTGAAGAAATCAGGAAGCAGTTCAAAAATCAAATGGAAAAATTGGAAAAGAATCTCAAGAGACAATTAACACCTTGCAACAAGAAAACAAATCCTTGCAAAATACAATTGGACAAATAAAAAATGAGAATAACTCTCTCAGAGCTTCAATTGGGCAAATGCAAAAAGAAAATGATTCTCTCAAAACTACACTTGGGCAAATGGAAAACTCCTTCAAAAATAGAATCGACCAACTGGAAAAGGAGTTACAAAATTTAAATGAAGAAAATTATTCTTCTCTAATAAAAATGATGGAATCAATGGAAACTAATGTCTTCATGAGACACAAATATTGTGTTCAACAAAACCAAAAGAAGGTAAAAATAGAAGAAAATATAAAATACCTCAGCACCAAAACTACTGACATTGACAACAGATCAAGAAGTAACAACTTGAGAATTATTGGTCTTCCTGAAAACACTGAAGAGAGAAAAAAATCCTGGGCTTAATATTGCAGGTTTTAGTGATGTAAAACTTCCATGATTTCATAGAACAGAAGGGCAAAATAGTTATTGAAAGAATAAATCAATACCCTCCTGAAAGAGATCCTGAAATGAAAACACCAGGAAATGTTGTGACCACATTCCAGAACTTTCAGATAAAAGAAAAATCCTGCAAGCAGCCAGAAAGAAAAAAAAAATAAATACCAAGGAGACAAAGTAAGGATTACAGAGGACCTGTCCACAGCAACATTAAGGGATCAAAGGTCCTGGAATGAGATATTTTAAAGAGCCTGCAGTCAAGAATCCATTATCTAGTCAAGCTTAGCCTTCTCTTCCATGGGAAAAGATGGACATTTAGCAAAATGGGAGACTTCAAACGTTTCCTGATGAAAAGAACAGAGCAAAATAGAAAATATGGACATCAAACAGGAGGCTCAAGAGATACATGAAAAGGTAAAAAGAAAAAGTAAAGAAAAAAACTGCTGTCCAATAAGATGAAATGAGCTACATACCTATTTGGGAGAGTCTCATAACTCTTGAGAACTGAAAATCTATTAGAGGGAATATACATAGCCAGAAGTGATGGTCATTCATAACTTTTCCGTGACTGAGAAAGAATGATTTAAAAACAATGCCCTCCTGAAAAAGGGAGACAGTAAGGAGAAGGGAGGTTATAAGGAGACTGAATGGGGTAAATCTCATTACATCAAGAGGCACAAAAGAATAATTATAATGGAGGGGAAGAAGAGAAGATGTGAGAAACACCTGATTCTTCATCTCTTCAGACTTGGATTAAAGTTAACTTACACACATTCAGTTAAATTAAAAAACTTATCTTACCTTTCAAACATTAAAAAGGGGGAAAGTAGATGGGGGACTGTGAGGGGGAGAAAAAGGGGAACTAACAGAAGTAAGGGAAGAAGGGGAAATGGGAAAGGGGAAAGTAAGTGGGGTCATATAGGAGGGCAAACACATTGAAGGTGGGGTTATTCAGAAACAAAACACTGGGAAATATGGACAAAGGGAAAAAAGGGAAAATACAAACAGAAGGAAGATAGCATGGAGGGCAATAAAGAGTTAGTAATTATAACTTTAAATGTGAATGTGATGAACTTTCCCTAAAAACATAAGCCAATGGTAGAGTGGATTAAAAACCAGAATCCTACAAAATGCTGTTTGCAAGAAACTCATTTGAAGCAGAGAAATACATATAGAGTAATGGTAAAAGGTTGGAGCAAAATATATTTTGTTTCAGCTGAGGTGAAAAAAGTAGGAGTAGAAATCTTTATCTCAGTAAAAGCAACTGCAAAAATAGATAGTATTAAAAGAAATAAGAAAGTAAATTGTAACCTCCTAAAAGGTATTGTAGACAATAAAGTAATTTCAATATTAATATGTATTCATCTAATGGTATAGCATCAAAATTCTTAGAGGAGAAGTTCAAAGAGCTACAGGAAGTTATAGACAGCAAAACTCTATGAGTGGGAGACCTCAAACTCCTGCTCTCAGAT
This sequence comes from Macrotis lagotis, assembly GCF_037893015.1. NCBI lineage: Eukaryota > Metazoa > Chordata > Mammalia > Peramelemorphia > Peramelidae > Macrotis > Macrotis lagotis. The sequence continues at coordinate 52,116,502 of NC_133662.1, forward strand.
TTAGATAAATCAAATCATAAAATAAACAAGAAGGAAGTTAATGAGGCAAATAGATTGTTAGAAAACCTAGAGAGACCTAAGGAGGAAATTGAATGGGGATAGAAAGGAATATACTTTTTTTGTAGTACATGGCACTTACACAAAAAATGACCATGTACTGGGCATCAAAAACCTAATGCTCAATTCCCAAAAAGCAGAAATAGTGAATATATTTTTCTCAGATCATAATGCAATAAAAATCATTAACAATATTGGGCCAGGGAGATATAGACACAGAACTAATTGGAAACTAAATAACCTCATTTTAAAGGATGAGTGGATCAAGGAAAAATTATAGAAAGAATTAATTATTTTATCCTAAACTTATGGGATATACTCAAGGCTGCTATCAGGGGATATATTATTTCTTTAAATGCTTACATGAATAAATTAGAGAAAGAAGAAGTCAATGAATGTAACATACAACTAAAAAAATTAGAGAAAGAGTAAATTTAAAACCCCCAATTCAATACAAAATTAGAAATTCCAAAAATTAAGGGAGAAATTAATAAAATAGAAAGCAACAAAAGTTAACTCAACATCAATGAGGAGGAAATGAAAGTAATATTATGGAATTATTTTGCCCAACTATATGCCAACAAATTTGACAACCTAAATGAAATGGAGAAATATTTACAAAAATATAAATTGCTCAGATTAAATCAAGTGGAATTTTAAAATCTAAATAGCCCTTTCCCCAAAGAACAAACTCAACAAACTATTATTGAATTTCCTAAGAAAAAAAATCTCCAGGACCAAATGGATTTACAAGTGTATTCTATCAAATATTTAAGGAACAATTGGTCACAATTTTTTATAAACTCTTTAGAAAAATAAAAGAACATGGTACTCTCCCTTACTCATTCTATGACACCAATATGGTGCTGATACCTAATCCAGGAAGAGGTAAAACAGAGAAAGAAAATTATAGACCTATGTCCCTGATGAATATAGATGCAAAATCCTTAAATGAAATCTTAGCAAAACAATTATAGCAAGTTATGACTAAGATTATATATTATGATCAAGTAGGATTTATCTCAGGAATGCAGTCTTGGTTCCAGATTAGGAAAACTTATTATAATTAATTATATCAATAACAAAGCAAAAAGAAAAATATATGGGAATATCAATAGATGGTGAAAATCTTTTGACAAAATCCAGCACCCATTCCTACCAAAAACACTAGAGGATATAGGAATAATTGGCTTGTTCCTTAGAATAATAAGCAATATCTATCTGAAACCATCAACAGCATTATATACAATGAGGATAGGCTAGAGGCATTCCCAATAAGAACATAGGTGAAACAAGGATGCCCATTATCACTACTACTACTCAATATTGTATTAGAAATATTAGCTTCAGCAATAAGAGAAGAAAAAGAAACTGAAAGAATTAGAATTGGGAAGGAAGAGGCAAAACTACCACTCTTTGCAGATGACATGATGCAATACCTAGAAAATCCCAAAAATCATCTGGAAAAACTACTAAAAATCAATAGCAACTTAAAAAAGGTTGCAGGATATAAAATAAACACTCATAAATCCTCAACAATTCTATTTATCACTATCAAAATATAGCAGAAAGAGCTAGATAGAGAAATCCCATTCAAAGTAACCTCAAACACTATAAAATATCTGGGAGTCTACCTGCCAAGTCAGACTCAAAAGCTTTCTGAAAAACAATTACAAAAGATTTCTCACGCAAATAAAATCACATTTAAATAACTGGGCAAACATCAACTGCTCATGGATAGGTCAAGGTAATATAAAAATTGACAATTTTACTAAACTATTTGTTTGGTGCCCTATCAATCAAAATTCCAAAAAAATAGTTTAATGAGATAGAAAAAAGTTCTTAGTAAATTTATAAGGAGAAATAAAAAGTCAAGAATTTACAGGGTCTCAATGGAAAAAAAAGTGAAAACAAAGGTGACTTAGCCTTACTAGATCTAAAATTATATAATGAAACATCAGTCATCAAAACTGTCTGGTATTGGTTAAGAAATATAATTGTGGATCAGTGGAATAGACTAGATTTTTAATAATAATTTTAATATATTTTTAGTAATCTGCTGTTTGATAAAGTCAAAGAGACCAACTATTGGGATAAAAACTCTCTCTCTGGAAAACTGGAAGTTATTATGGAAGAAACTGAGATTAGACCAACACCTCACCCTATACCAAGAAAAGATCAAAATGGATATAGGATTTTAACATCATATACACTATTATAAGCAAACTAGAAGATCACAGAGCAGTTTACCTGTCAGATTTATGGAAAGGGGAAACAGTTTATAACCAAGGAAGAGGTGTAATACATCATTAGAAAAAAAACTAGATAAATTAAAAAAGCCTTTGCACAGACAAAACCACTGTAATGAAGATCAAAAGAAATGTAGTAAATTGGGAAATAATTTTTACAAATAGTGCTTCTGATAAAGGACTCAATTATAAAAAATACAGAGAACTAAATCAATTTTTCAAAAAAACATGTCATTCCTCAATTGACAAATGGTTAAATGATATGCAAAGGCAATTCATGACTGAGGAAATCAAAGCAATCCATAGTCATAAGAAAAATTGCTTTAAATCTTTACTTATTAGAGAAATGAAAACAAAGGCATCTCTGAGATGCCTCACATCTCTCAGACTGGCCAATATGACCAGAAAGCACAATTATAAAAGAGGGTAAATACATCATTTGCACAAAAATATTCCTAGCAGCCTTGTTTTTGGTGGCAAAGAACTGGAAATTAAGTGAATGTCCTTCAACTGGGGAATGGCTTACCAAATTGTGGTATATGTATATGTTGGAACACTGTTGTTCTATTATAAACTAGGAGGTATGGGATTTCAGGGAATCCTGGAAAGATTTGCATGAAATAATGCTGAGTGAGATCAGCAGAACCAGAAAAATATTGTACACCCTAACAGCCACATGAGGGTGATGATCAACCTTGATAGACTTGCTTATTCCAACAGTGCAACAGCCAGGGACAATTTGGGGTTATCTGCAATGGAGAATACCATTTGTATCCAGAGAAAGAATTGTGGAATTTGAACAAAAACCAAAGATTATTACCTTCAATTTAGAAAAAAATCTTATTATGTAATTTTGCTATCTCCCATACTTTATTTTTCTTCCTTAAAGATATTATTTCTCTCTCATCTCATTCAACTATGAACAATGTATATCATGGAAACAATATATAGACTAGCAGAATGCCTTCTGTGGGGGGTGGACAGAGAAAAGCAAGACTGGGGTAGAAATTGTAAAACTCAAAATAATTAAAATCTTTCTTAAAAAAAGTAAATGCAGACAACATAAAAATACTTGGGAATCTACTTGCCAATATAAACATAGATCCTATATGAACACAATTACAAAACAATTTTCACAGAAATATAGATCTAAAAAGATATTAATCGGGGCATTCAGTTGCTCATGGGCAGGTTGAGTCAAAAAAAATAATAATGACATATCTATCTAAATGAAATTGCTTCTAGTGTCATAATAATCCAATACCCCAATATATATTGAGCTAGATTAAAAAGTATCAAAATTCATCTTGATGAAAAAATATCAAGAATATCAAGGAAATTAAGAAAAACATGCACAGAAACATGTCTTATCCATACCACATCTAAAGTTTTATTATAAATTGGCAGTCATCAAATTTTATATGCCCTGGCTAAGAAATGGAATTGTTTATCATACAGTAGAGTAGATTAGGTAAAAATAATCACAATTAAATGAAAATAGTAATTCACTCCTTGATAAATTTAACCACTCCAGTTTTCTGGGGAATGTATTCACCATTTGTCAAAAATTGCTGAAAAAGTGGAAAATAGTATGGAAAAAACTAGGCATAGACAAACATCTCACACCAGACTAAGATAAGGTTTAAATGGGTAAATAGTTTAGATATAAAGAATGATATGATAACTCAATTAGAAGAACAAGGCATAGTTTATTTTTTAGAATTATGGAGAGGGTGGAGTTTATGACCAAAGAAAAAATAAAGAATATTATAAAAATCCAAAATCGATAAATTTATTGCATTAAATTAGACAATTTTTGCACAAATAAAACAAATACAAACAATATTTGAAGAAATGCAGAAAAAAGGAAAATAATTTTCATAGCTAGCATTTGTGATAAAGGATTAATTTATAAAATATGTAGACAACTGATTCAAATTTATAAGGATAGATATAATTTTCCAATTTATAAATGTTCAAAGGATATCATAAGCTTGTTTACATATGAAGAATTTTAAGATATCTATAATCACATGAAAAATTTTCTAAAGTATTATTTATTAAAGAAATGTAAAATGAAAGAACTCTGTAGTACCACCTATTGCTAAAATGATAAAAATTTCAAATGATCAATATTGGAAGGGTTGTTGGAAAAATGAGAAACAAATGCATTGCTGAGGGAGTTGTGAAGTGCTCCAACATTATGTAGAATAATCTGGTCTATGATCAAGGGGCAAAAAACTGTACTTATCCTTAATTTTGTAACTCTACTATTGGTCATCTCAAAGAGGGGAATAATAATAATAATAATAATAATAATAATAATAATAATAATAATAATAATAATAATGGGAAAATAACCATATGTCCAAAAGTATTTATAGCCTTTCTTTGTAGCAACAAAGAATTGGAAAATGAGGGGATGCTCATCAATTTGGGAAAGACTGAACAAATTGTGATATATGAATGTGATAAATTCCTATTATTCTGTAAGAAGCCATGAATACATGAACTTCAGAATAGCCTAGAAAGACTTGCATGAATTTGCATGAGGAGAGGAGAACTAGAATACTATCAGATTAACATCAGCATGTGTGATTTTTTTAACTATCTGGGACTTAACCCCTCTTAGTAGTTTAATGGTCAAGGAAAATTCTAAAAGACATGGAGTAGGAAATACTATCTACATACAAAAGAATATGAGAGAGAGAGAGAGAGAGAGAGAGAGAGAGAGAGAGAGAGAGAGAGAAAGAGAGAGAGAGAGAGAGAGAGAGACAGAGAAAGAGACAGAGACAGAGAGACAGAGAGACAGAGAGGACAGAGAGAGACAGAGAGAGACAGAGAGAGAATTATTAAATTGTTATCATAGTTATACTGAACACAAGAACATTGGGAATAGGTGCCTTTACAACCCAGTGCCCTTAGCCAGATTTCTATGAAGCAAACTCCTTTGGAATGGAACCTGGTAATTTTTCCTAAAGGTACTATGACCATATATTGAAAACCGTTTAAAAGAAAATTCTTGTCACCAAAGTCCTTGACAATGTTAAATAGAAAACATTATATGATTTTATTAGTGTAAATTACAAATAGATATTCTATATTCTCTCTCAATGCATTACAAGAAACATGGGGATATTTTATCAGAATTGCATCAAAAACTTTCTGGATGTGCTATTTTTTTGCATTGAATGTAAGATTTCAAAGAGCTTGATGTGTCTTACTTTCACATTTGAAACCCCAAGACTTAATGCAAAGTTTTGCCTACAAATTTGTTTAACAAATGATAATTTCAAACAAATAAAATTATAAATAGCTTCATTTATTTATTTACTCATTCATTCTTAATATAGTTTTATGTGAGTTTAAAGACCTTTATCTTTATCTCACTTTAGGCAAAAGACAGGGGGCCTTAAATGTTAATGGAGAGACACAACCAAAGCCATGGAAAGAAGCCAGGAACTCCATTGAATTTTCCTGGGTTTCCTTCAGAAACAACATTAATCAAGCCCCAAAACAATTCTGGAGTGTCAGACCTCAGACCATAAAAAAGAACAGAGTGGAGAATTCTCCAGCCAGTTCTTTCTGGGTAGAACATGATTGTGACAAAAGGAAAACAAGGAAATGAAATCTATCACATGTGGTGTGAGGAGGGAATCATCCATATGTACCCAGAGAGCTACAGTAGTGACCACTGAAGTCCTAACTCAGCAGAACAACAGTACAAAATACCACCAGAGAGAACTCTAATACAGTTACCCAAGAACCCCTGTTCAGCCTTTGAGACAGGGCAGTCAGCAAGTCTTTACCCACAAAGAAGAAATCACCATACCAATAAACCACAATCAGGACTGCATAGGAATTCACTGCATCAACATTAAAGGATTCAAGAACCTGGAGTATGATTATGCAGAGGACAAAGTAGTATGGATTATAACCAACAATCTACTACCTAGCAAAAGTGGGCATATTCGTCCAAGGGAAAGGATGAACATTTAATAAAATTGGTCACTTTCATATTTTCTGATGGAAAAAAAACAGAATTGAACAGAAAATTTGATCTTCAATCAGATGAATCAAGAGAAAAATCAAAGAGTAAACAAGGAAAAAGAAAAGAATGTTATTCAATATGAGTAAATTGGTTACATCTGTACATATGAGAATGACATGTAATTTTTGACTGTTATATCTCTGTTAGAAGGAGTATAAATAGAATGAAGGTGGGAAAATAAGTTGATTTTGATAGAATGTTTAAAAAGAAATTATGACATTAATAAAATGAATTATACATGGGCAGAATGAAGGGGAGGCAGAATGGAGTAAATTTTAACACATGAAGGGGCACAAATGACATTGTAATAAAGGGAAAGGAGAGGAATGAGAATTCCTTGAATCTTACTTTCATCAGATTTTGTTCAAAAGGGGAATAACACACACCACACATTGACACTTATTGGAATTTTGAAATTTATCTTACCATTTGGGCATTAGGAGGGAAAAATGGAGAGGAAAGAAGGGGTAGAGAGGAAAGAGGAAAGAGTGGGAAGAAGGGAAAATTAAAAGGAAAAGGAAAAGGGAAGGGATAATAAAATGGTGGTGCAGATTGAAAGATGATATTGAGAAGCAAAACATTGGTGAAGAGGGATAGAGTGAAAGGAGAAATGAAAGTACAAATGCAGGGGAGATAGTGTAATAGAGTTAGCAATTATAACTGTGGATATGAATGGGATGAACTCTCCCATAAAATGGAAGTGAATAATGCAGTGGAATAAAAACCATGTATTAGGACATAAAAATGTCACAATCAAATGCAGAAAGGTAGAAATATCAAATGCATCCTTTTTTTGATCATGATGCAGTTAAAAAATATCATGTATTATAATTGACCCTGGAAAGATAAATTAAATTAATTTCAACTTCTTCTGGTCAACATGACTGAGATAAACCAAGACTTCTATTAAGTAGTCCTGAGTTTCCCTTAAAATTGACATTATCCAAGTCTTTTAACAGACTTTGGAGTGTCAGACTATACCAAAGGGCAGAGTGAAACCTCTTCCAGGAGATCTGTCTTGGGGAGTGGGGTGAGGAGGGGGAAATGTGGACATGTCTGCAGTAGAGAGCAGCGACTGAGCAATGAGACAGCAGGGTGAGATGGGGAAACCTGAGAGCCCTGATTGTGGTACTGAGGCTTTGAAGCTGCAATCTGGCGGGGGGGGGGGGGGGGGGGGGGGGTTCATGAATGGCTCCAGCAAATAAGGAAAGCTCCAGTGTAGGTACCAGTTGCCACACTGACCCTGAATGGCTGGTCCAGGCAGCCCAAATCTAATAGCAAGTTTCTGGTTCTGAATGAGAAGAGGGTCTGGAATTTTGCCATAAACTACCTTTCCCAACCACCCAGGGTGGCTGAGTTGCCCAGCTTTGACAGTCAATTTAGAGAAAGCCTGGGTGTTCCAGTGGAAACATCTCAGAATTAGTCTCAGGTGTTCCTACCTTCCTCATCAGAGAGTTAGTGATTTAGTTCCCCACTCTGAGAAAGCCTCTGACATTTCTAGCCTGGTTTGCCTACACAACTATTAGGCTACCTGTGGATAATCCAAGATAGCTGGTATTTCTGTTGTGGGGAGAGGACAACTGATACCCCCAGCACAGACAGCCCAGAGACAGACAGACCTAGGCTTCTCTTACAAATCAATTCACTTAGCAACCCCTAAGAGTTCTTAACAGCAACAACCAGTGAAATTGGCAAGTCTCAAGGACTCTCAACACCCAAATATTGCAATTAATTTACCCCTCCAAAATGAATCTTGGGGCTAGGTATCAAGACTCTAAATGAAGAAAAAGGCCAGAAAAAAACAGAATTCATTGAATGTTACCTTGTAAATAAGCAAAGGACAAAGTTAGAAAAGGAAAGCAGAAAGAATTCTATGGAGGAAAATATGAATTGGTCTCCAGCTCAGAAAGACTTCATAGAAGAGATTAGAAAGCATTTTCAAAATAAAAGATAAAAACTGGAAAAATACAAGAGAGAATGAGTATCTTGCAAAAAAAGTAACAGAAGAAAACAAATCTTTTATGCTACAATTGGACAAATGGAAAAATAAAACTCATTTTTATTGAATTTTTATTTTATTTTCCCAATTACCCAATTCCCAATGTTATGAAGGATTTTCAGCATTTATCTATCCTTATTTGATTTGTTTTTCTTCATCTGGATGAGGATGGTAATGTCCATAACAGGAATTTCAGGATTCTCCTAGCTTTCTGAACTGCTGAAAGGAACTGAATCCATCAACATTGATCAGCTCACAATGTTGTTAATTGCTACCATTTTTTCATGTTTTTCATTATTTATATAGTTATTTTATTTTTGTACAAATGATGTTTTTTTATACAATACTGAAATATCCTTGTTTAAGAGTAAGCATAATACCCCCTGAAAAAATATAGACCTTCATGAGCAATAAAGTAAAGGAAAAAGGAAAAAAATAAAGATAAAAATAAAATTTTAAGAAATGTGCTTCAGTCTGTGTTCAACACCACCAGCTCTGTCATGGGTGGATCACATTTTTTATGATAAGTCCATAACAAAAGTTACTTCCATATTTTTCCACCATTGCCATTGCTGATAACAAATACCTCCATTCATACCTCCCCACTACCATATACTATATTTTCTCTCTCCTTTCACTCTGTCCCTCTACTTAAATGTGCTCCCTTTGCCCACATACCACCCCTAAGGCCATCCAATCCCAGCCCCTTGCAAGCAGTAAAAAAGAAAATGTGTTATATCTAACCACTCTCCACCATGGTCCACCGTATTCTTCATCACTCACATCTCCCCCCCTTCCCCCATTCCCTTTCTCTCTTTTTTACTCTAGATGTCTATACCCCATTGAGTATATATGCTATTTTCTCTCTGAGCCAACTTTGATCAGAGTAAAGGTTCCCTCATTCCCCTTCACCTTCCCCCCTTCCAAATCATTTCAATAAACAAAATTGTATTACATGTAATATCTTAGCCTATTCCACCTCTCCTTTCTCTTCCTCTCATTACATTTGCCTTTTAGCCACTGACTCCATGTTTACAATATATCTTCAAATTCAGCTCTCTCCCTTGATTCATCTATAAAAGCTCCTTCTACCTGCTCTATTAAATGAGAAGTTTCATATGAGTATTATCAGTATCATTTTTTCTGTGCAGGAATATATGCAATTCATCATCATTAAGTCCCTCATATTTTACCCTTCTCCTCCACTCTCGATGCTTCACCTGAGTTCTGTATTTGAAGATCAAACTTTCTGTTCAGCTCTGGTTGTTTCAACAGGAACAATTTAAATTCCCCTGGTTCATTGAATGTCCATATTTCTCTTCTGGAACAGGATGTTCAGTTTTTTCTGGGCAGTTGATTCTCAGTTGCATTCCAAGCTCTTTAAACTTTCAGAATATTATATCCCAAGTCCTATAAGCCCTTAATGTAGTTGCTGCTAAGTCCTGTGTGATCCTGACTGCAGCTCCATGATATTTGAATGGCCTACTGGCTGCTTGTAATAGTTTCTCTTTGACTTGGGAGTTCTGGAACTTGGCTATAATATGCCTGGAGGTTGTTTTTTTGGGGGGTGGGAATCTCTTTATGGGGGGGAGATCAATGGATTCTTTCAATTTCTATTTTACCCTCTGCTTCTAGGATAACTGGGCAATTTTCCTGTAGGAATTCTTTTAAAATGCAGTCCAGGCTCTTTTCCTGATGATGACATTCAGGTATCCCATGCAATAATTTTTAAATTATCTTTCCTGAATCTGTTTTCCTGATCAGTTGTTTTTTCAATGAGATTGTTCACATTTTCTTCTAATTTTTCATTCTTTGGTTGTTGAAGTATTGTGTCTTGACTTCTTGTAAATTCAACAGCTTCCTTTAGCTACATTCTACATCTAGAGGATTTGTTTTCCTCAGAGAGCTTTCTTATCTCTTTTTCCATCTGGCCAATTCTGGTTTTTAAAGCATTCTTCTCCTCAGTAACTTTTTGAACTGTTTTATCCATTTGACCTATGCTGGTTTTTAGCATGTTATTTTCTTCAACATTTTTTGGATCTCCTTGACTAAGGTGCTGACTTCTTTTTCATGTTTTTTTGCTGCATCTCTCTCAGTTCTTGTCCCATTTTTTTCTATCTCCTTTATTTGGTTTCCAAAATCTTTTTTGAGCTCTATCATAGCCTGAGCCCAATTTCTTCTTTTCTTAGAATCTTTAGATGCAGAAACTTGTACTTCCTCATCTTCAGATTGAGTGTTTTGATCCTTCTTGGTATCATAGACATTGTATTTCTCAATGGTGCTCCTCTTTTTTTCTCTGTTTAATCATTTCCCCAGCCTGTGCCTGGTTTTGGGGTGCTTCCTGAGTTTTGAATATTATTGGGACACCCCCTCCACAAGATTCTTAGTCTTTCTGTCTTCCTGTCTTCCTGTCTTCCCTCCTGGTCTGTGAATGACCACAAGTGCACCTCTCTTCTGCTGAGTTGGGAGAGCTTTGCTGTTTTATGGGCAGCCTAGACTGTGATCAGGATCTGAATTTGGTCAGAGGCCTAGAGTCCTATTCAAGGTATGGAGAACAGACCTCAGAAGCCTCTCTCTATTCACCTATCTTTGGTAGGCTGAGCACTCCAAGCTCAGTTGCTTGGGGGCTCCTGCTTACAGGTTCTGCCTGCTTCACTTTCCTGGATCTGGCATACTATGGCCACCTCTGCTTGCTGAGTACCCTGAGGCTTGGGCTTCACAGGCTTGCTCTGACAGAGGTCCCCTTGCTGATCTTCCAAGTTGTGCTGGTGCTCCCAGGGGTGTAGGTCAGTAAACTGTCTCCACTCCCATAATCCATGGCTCCCAGGCACCCTGGGGCTGTCTTTGGGAGCCTGAAGTTCCTTCACTCTGGTGGCTGCCCCTCTAATGCCATAGAGTGGTTCCTTATAAAAATAGTACTCCATAACATTCATATAGCATAATTTGTTCAGTCATTTCCTAATTGTTGGTCATCACCTTAGTTTCCAATTCTTTTCCACTACAAAAAGAACTGCTATGAATATTTTGGAAGACCTGGGACTTTGCCCGTTTTTATGATTATTTCTGAATATAGGCCTAGTATTAGTATTACTGGAACTAAGAGTACGATAAGTTTTATTGTTCTTTTATCTTAGTTCCAAATTGATTACCAGAATGTTCGGATTAATTCACAAACCACCACCAACAGTACATTACTGTCCTATCCTTCCATAGTCTCTCCAACACTGATCTCAATTCCTAATCAGTCTGATAAGTGACAGAGGATACCTCAGAATTTGCATTTCTCTAATCAGTAGTGATTTGGACCATTTTTTTTTTTCATATGGTAGCATATAGCTTTAATTTCTTCATTGGAAAACTGCCTGTTCATATCTTTTGATCTTTTATCAAATAGAAAATTATTTGTAACCTTATGCACTTAATTTAATTCTCTTTATATTTTAGAAATGAGACCTTTTTTTAGGACTTGTAGCTATGAAAAATATTTCCCAGCTTTTGCTTTCCCCCTAATCTTAGCAGTATTGGTTTTATTAGGGCAACGACTTTTTAATTTAATTTAGTCAAAATCATTCATTGTACAATTTATAGTGTGCTCTATTCCTTATTTGATCATACATGTCTCCCCTGAGAATTAGAGTTTTCTTGATCTGTTAAATGTTTTATGAAATCGTGCTCCAAGTCCAAACCCTGTGCCAAATTTGGAGCTTATTTTGGAATAGATCTATTGATATAATCATATGATTTCTGTTGAGTTTCTTATTGATATGTTTATTTGTGTTGAATGTTTTACTAAAATTAAACAATCCCTGATTATCTGGTATAAATCTATTCTCATCATGTTTTATTATCCTAAAATAACATGTAAACTCTTTGCTAAAATTTTGTTTATGATTTTTGCATCTATGTTAATTACAGAGATTGCTCTTAAACTATTTGTGTATTTTGATATTTCCTGGGTTAAGCATCAGTACTGTTTTGGTGATGAATTTGGTTTAATTCCTGCTTCTCATTCTCATGAGTTTTTAAATTGGAATTAATTATTTGTTTTTTGAATTCATTTATTAATCCATCTGGATTTGGAGATTGTTATTAGAAAATTTATTAATTTCATCCATTTCTTTTTCTGAAATGGGACTATTAATTATTTTATTTCCTCTTCTCTTAGCCTGAGTAGTTTGTTTTGTTAAAAATTCATCCATTTTAATGAGATTATCAAATTTATTGACATACAGTTGTTCAAAATAGCTCAGAATTATTTCTTTATTTTCTTCCTCTTTGGTAGTGAGTTCACTCTGTTCATTTCTGATACTGGTAATTTGGAATTCTTTCTTTTTTTCATTCATAATGAACAAAAGTTAATATATTTTATTAGTTTTATTCAAAGATAAATGGTTTTCTTGCTTTCACTTTTGTTAATTTCTCCTCTGATTTTCAGAATTTCTGATTTGATAATTTAATTGGTGAGCTTTAATTTGTTATTTTTTTGCTGTTTTACTTGCATACCCAATTCTTTGATCTGTTATTTCTCTATTTTATTCATATAAGCATTAAG